>NC_056730.1:139456459-139596459 GCF_019279795.1 Protopterus annectens | reverse complement strand
ACACAATTTTCCTACCATGCACCATTTCATGTACGTCTTTTTTCCATGATCGGCTATGTAGGACCTTAAAGCTTAACAATACATAAGTCTTCTCAGTTTAAACTGTCATGTGTCGAAATGTTAGAGATTATGAATATAAGGCTGAAATTGTAACTATGCTGAAAGATAAAGCATCGAATAAAAAGTTTGCTTGAATATATGTATAGAGTTTAGCAATGTAAAATGTGCATTCATACTGTATGTATAACAGACCAGCTTCTCTTCCCAGCATTAGAAAAGCCTAACAAAGCAATATTGGACATGATTTTCTCATGTTTGCAGAACAAATATCTAAACTCAGCAATACATGATTTTTTTCAATAGGAACAGCTTGTACAGATGTTTCCTTTCATATTTCTGTTAATGGCATCCTCACATCAGCAGAAGTGCTTACAAGTAAATCACAAAAGGACAATAGAAAAGTCTAAAAACAGACATTATGTGACTTCCCACAGAAGGCCAAAAAAAAGATACCAAGAGGAAATAAAATCTATGTGCGTGACTAGCACTCTATATAACAACTGTTGTAATTCAGTTATGTGAGAAAGGGACAGAGAGGTATTTTGTAGAAGTCATCATTCATAAAACTTTGTAAATATATGCTACAAAGAGAGTACATGTCGTTTGTTATAAAATAAGTCATCTGTAACTGAGCTTATAGCTGCAAAATATATTTCTTTATCAGTGTGCAATTTGAAAGGCTTGGTGCTTTAAACAGGCTACAGATGGAGTCATGCAAACCTCTGTGGCTTTGATTTCAGCAGTAAACAGCACAACAAGACTGTGTGTCTTAAGAAGACTTTAAGTCCTGTCCAGCAAATTTCAACACAACATAGAAGCAGAGCATGCAAATTAAAATACATTTTTCAATGGTGACCCCAATGTTCCTAGCCTGTATCCAAAAACAGGGGGAGTGATTGGGTAATGCATTGTATAAGGTCACTCCTGTAAAAGCACAGTAACTAACATTTATGTGAAGTACTTCAGATTTCTACAGTTTTCTACAGTTTGCAGCAGTAATACAGTTTATTAGACATCTAAGTCCAGTGAGACTGCAGTGCATAAAGGTGAGCAGTGCCATAAATTCTCCAAAAAAGTTACAATACAAAGTTGTAAGACTGAAACTGCCAGTTTTGCTATATCAACTTCACAAGTGACTACAGAGACTTTTCAACCATCTACAGTAAAGCAGCTTGGCCATCTGCCTCTCTGACTGGTAAGAAAAATTTCTGTGTTACATACAGTATGAATGCCATAGAGGTAATAATAATAGAATGAAATGTATGTACTGCATATTAGCAAATGTAAAACCTTATTAGGGCAAGTTAATAGTAAGGCATTATGCAAATGGATTGCAAGTTAATAGTAAGGCATTATGCAAATGGATTACAGTATTTGACTGGTATCTGAAACAAAATCATGTGTGGTATAAAAAAATGTTTATTGTGTGTACAATGTCATAAAAATACAGTGCATGCCACTATTCAAAGGTTAGACTGTACAGACAAAAATTTTAATGGTAAAGAACCAAGAAAAGTTAATATGTTGACATTATATTCAAGTGTTAGACAGTTATGTTCTGTCACCGGATGTAAAAGGTTTATTTCAGAGTTGCAGTAACAGTCAAATCAGTTACTGATAAAACCTCTAGTACATTTTGTTACAAAAGAATGTAATAAACTTTTAAAAGACAGACACATTGAGTACAGGAAGCTTAGACAAGTTATACATACATTTTTTTCAAAAGTGCTTAGGAGTTTCAAATTCAGCAGAACAGGCTTCTGAAACTTATCAGGCAGACTGTGAGGAAACTCTTGAACAGCAGTTGCAGGACAAAGAAAATAAATTAGCTAAACTGACAGAGACTGACTTCCTCCATATAACAGCTGAGCTTAAAAAGAACAGGAAACTACAGCTGATTTGTAGAAAATAAATATATTTTATAATATGTTTATGTTTTGAAAATGGTTAAACATACATGGTAGAATGGTAAAATCTGGACAAATCATTCTCAAATGTTCAAAACTTCCATTCAGTTAAAGCAAGACATTTATCAGTACTACAGTAAAGTAGAACATATGACTGCCATTCTTATAATAGTCAACAGGTAAATGAAACCGTTTTAGTGCATAAAAATGAAAAATAGTTAAAAGTGAAGATTTTAAGTCACAAGACTGACATGCTTGTATAAAGATTTAAAGTCACAAGACATGCATGTATTTTCTTTTCATCTAGATTACATTTGTTTACAATGCACAAGAATAACAGGCAGACAACAGCAAATATAAATAATGTAAATATAAACATATGTTAGTTAACCTAATATCTATTTTGTTTTTTTACAATTTTTTTATAATTGTATAGTAACACCACACCAAACAGTTAAAGTTCTGAAATTTAAAAATAAATAAAATCACAGATGTTATTAGTCACAGTATTTGTAAAATGAATGGCAGAGCAGTTAAATAAATACTGAAATCCATGCAAGTTAATTGTAAAATAATGTCTATTTATGTAGTATAAGTGCATAGTTATGCAAATCACAATCAAATTAAAGGAAAATGCCAAAAGAATTAACTATAGTTTATAAAGTATAAAATGTGAACTCAGACCTTCCTAGACTAGATGAATAGTTACAGGAAATGTTGGAAAGATAAGATAAAACAACAAGACTGATTGCCAGACAAGTAGCTTGATTTTTTCTAAAGCATTATTGTTATTAAAACATAATTGTTAAATGATTCACAGGCAACCCTATTTTGGTAATTGTAATAAAACATCACAGTTGTGTATATATGTCACTGATAATCTGTTTGCAAGTAAAGGTCAAAAGTAAAAAAAAACTCAGTTGCATCAAGTGCAGCTAGCAGATGGGTTATAGTATACATGCAATTCAAATCAATTATGCATAAAGGTATAAATACCTACTAGTAGTAGTAAACAGCAAAAGCTTTATAAAAATGATCAAATCAGACAGGGGTCTATAGTTTAGTAGCCTAGTGGATTAGATGTGTGGCCAAAGTTTTGGGCTGGTGTATATTCTAAAGCAAATAAACAATACTGTAGTATACTTCAAAGGGAGGGGCACTTTCTCAGTTTTACACTGACTGTATAAGCAGTGCTGCACAAGGGTCTTAAACAGAGCTACAGGAAGAAATATCTCATTCCTTCTTGACAATACTCTTTTAGGGGGGAAGGAAAAAAAACGATATTAGTGCATAAGAAGCAGTGGTAAACATATTAAATCTGAAAGTCCAAGATATATTATGCTAGTTATTATTGTATTGTTTAGTATTAAATTGTATTTGAAACATGTTAAACTGCAAAGCTATACAAGAGATGGGTTTAAAATCGCTTTATTAAAGCTATACAAGAGAGAATAAAGATATGCAAAATGCATAAATGTTTCTAATAGCAAAAATGGTCACTATTTTTAATATGTTTTTGCAAAACAATGTTGGTATAAAAAAGCTTGAATATTTTTAATTGCCGAGTATGTAGTTTAAAATAGCAGGATGTATGCCTTTGGTGCCAATTCCACAAGATATTTCTAGAGAGAGAGAGAGGTTGAAATTTTCCAAGATTTTGCGTAGTATTAATATTAAATTTGCAGAGCACAAATTAAAATACGTTTTTCAATGGATCCTTAACTGGAATACCCATACTAGGCTTAATTTACTCCAGTTGCTTTCTCTCTTCCCACTCATTCATATTTCAGATACCTGCTTTATCCTTTTCAGGGTTGTGGGAAACCAGACTGTGCACTCTGCAAGGCAGGCAACTAATCTTGGGTGGTACACAGATCCATTTTAGGGCATACGCACACTTGCAGGCAATTTAGGAGTGCTAGTCCACTTTGCATTCCTTTAAGAAGGTTAAGGAAAACCGGTGCACCTGGAAAACTCTTAAGGAGACACAGATAATGTACTAATTGCACACAAAAAGCACTTAAACTACATTCATATGTTACCCTCTTCTCTTTATACTAAGTCTACCACACTTTCTCCTCTGTACCTGTCATTTCACTGTAGTAATTTGCAAGACTTTCCACGTTTTAAGTTTTTTAATAATCCATTTCTATAACTAAATTATGGGGATGAGGGATTCCTGTGATCCAGTCCACCTAAGCATTTTGCCAGTATTCATGAGTGCTACCCAACATCTGATTAGTGCATCTGCATCCATTTCATTGAGCCTTTTTTTTTTTTTTTTTTTTTATGAAAACCATTGTAAACCTAACAACATACTAAGTAAATTTGCCTTGGTGACATCACCTTAGCAGTAGTGTGGGGTGTATCTACAGACTTGCATTGAAAGTGTTTGCCCATATGTGGTAGTGTCTGTTTATGAACACACCTCACACTTTTCCCTATGCTGTTGTCACGGATGTTAAAATTTAACTGCCTTATCCTCAATGGAATGAGCATAGGGAAAGTGACAGCTGGAGTTTTAAGAAGTCTGGACAAGGGTCAGTTAAAGTTAACAAAGAATTCCTTTGCAAACATTGAATAACATCAGTTAATTAGTGGGTGCAGCTGAAAAACAGCATTGCCCTTTCAGTTAGAAATAGCTCTGTGTAGCTGAAGTGTGTGTTTGACATGCATGCTGTACTCTACCTGAATACTGCTCATCTCTGGCTGGATTTTATGTTGTGTTCTTAAACTTGGTGAATTTTTGAGTTGCCTGCCCCTACTGTAAATCTGTTTTTGTACACTCCTCCTAGTCCCATCTAATCATCTCATTCAGTACAGAGAGAGAATTTCGGAAGGCCCACCCCATTAATTTTTTAACCTTGAATTATCTTCTGTTTCCTCCCTTCCCACTTAACCTAAAATTGCACTTCATTCAGCTGCTTTTACTGTATTTGTGTTTCTTATTTTATTGCTTTATTTTGCTTTTGCTGCTTAAGTGTTCAGTTGCATTTATTACTGTTAGTTAGTAGCCTAATTAAAATGTTACTGTTATTCTAAGCCTTTTGGTTTAAGCACTTGCGCTTCATGCTAGTTTTACATTAGGAAGGTTTGTGGTCTACCCTGTTGTGGCAGAAGAGGTAGTTTACATCCTTCTAAGTTGGGAATTGCTGGCTGAAGGCTTAGTGTGTCTGTTCTATGTGTCTTAGTTCTGGTTTAAGCACTTGGGCTTCAGGCCAGTTATTTTACATTAAGAAGGTTTGTGGTCTGCACTCTTGTGGGAGGAGAAGGTAGCTTCTGCCCTTCTGAGCTGGGAACTGCTGGTAGAAGGCTTATTGTGTTTGCTTATTTGAACTTTTTTCCCCTGAAATTGATGCAATTTGTTTGCTGTTGTAACTTAAGCACTAAACCAGGCTTTCTTTTGTTGGAGAGTGTTCCCCTTGCACCCTAGTGGCAGGAGTATGTAGTTAGAAACTAGTCTCATTGAAGGTTGCTGGAACAGGGCTGTTTTGAACTTTATGCTGCTTAATTTGTTTGCTACATAGCACCATGTTTCTGCATTGCTCACTGCTGCGTGGCAGGCACCTTCGGTGGTTATAGATGCTGACACTTTTGCCTGCTAATTTTCCCTTAGTATTCTGCTGGTGCTCCATTGGTGAGTTCTCATGATTCTGTCACTGACAGGTGATGTATTCAGCGTAGCTCCTAAGGTACCAACTCAGATCCTACCACTAGCCCTTCGTATTTTTTGTCCGCTTCTCCTGTCCTCTACTTTTACTTGTTCCTCCTTGTCCTCTCCCCATTTTCTGACCACATCAACTTATCTAGCATTATGGATGGACAATTTCCCACAGTTTCTCCATCCAGCCTGGTCAACATGGGCATCCTGAGGCAATGTAGCAATTGCATCATGTACACGGACAACACACTTCTAGTCCACACACGGTCATTATGTGAGAGATGCATCTATATCAAGAACCTAGAATCCCGGCTCTCTTGTTCACCAATCGGTGTATCTGATTTTAGCAGGTTGTCTGTATGCACACCTCACCTCCTGCACCTACCAAACAAACAACATACCAAACCTACAATTTGCAGAGGTCCTTACAAGAAGCTTACTTAAATATCATAGACCTCCCAAAGACAATAACGCTTCACATAATATGTATTCTGCAGAACTTAGTATACATAATGTATCACACACCAGTGTCAAACCAGTCAAACTGCTAAGGCATAACACAAAAACAAGCATCTTAGTCATAGGCGACTCAGTTGTGAGACATAGATGTCCCTCTCTCCATGTTGGATAAGGAAAAGGTTGTGGTCACCTGTCTGGCAGGTGCCAGGGTCCGCCACATCACATACACACTCCAGTCTCTCAACAAGCACCGTTATGACTCCTATCATAGTCCATGTTGGTGTGAATGACTTGAGATGTACCTCACTGGACTATATGAAGAAAGACATGACTTGCTCTCCGATTGTGTCACAGGCATGTCCCTAGCCTTAAGCAGTATTTTACCTTCGCCTAGGATACCTCAGTAGAAACACAGAATGGTTGAGTTCAACAATTGGCTTAGTTTCTGATGTCATTAAAAGGGGATCCAGTATCTGTCAGTCTGGGATGACATGGTCGACAAACCTCAATGTTTTGCCAAAGATGGTCTTTATCTGTCAACCCTGGGATTTAGGTTACTGTCTAAGGCTCTTGCCACCGCACCTTTTTAAGGCAATGTCACACGAACAAAATTCTTGAGTTAAAAATACTCTCTAAAAACAACCTCAAGGTTATGCTGCTAAATGCTCTGAGTCTAAACCAGAAACTGCACTCTCTGGAAACAGTCCTCACCCTGGAGGATGCTGACATTTGTGCAGTCTTTGAGACCTGGTTTAAGGATGCGGGGAGCACACCAGCTATACCCGGTTACATTTCTTTCCATACATTCAGGCCATAAACTGAAGGTGTGAGAACTAAAGGAGGTGGTGTATCAATATTAAATATAAGTATAAGTATAACTAGATTAGTTAAGCAACATGATTCCCCTGAATTACTTCAGGTACAGTTGTGTGTAGATCAGACTCCTCTTCAGGTCATTGCTAGTTATAAGAACCCCCCTCCATGAATCAGGACAGCCAGTCAGCTTACTTGGATCTACTTGAGTCCATCAAGATACAACCAAACATCCTGGTTTTAGGTGACTTTAACTGTCCATAGACTGGGTAAATTATGTTCTAACTCACTTGCCCAAAAGTTCCTGGACTTAACTCCAGTGCCCTGGACCAGCTGGTTGACACACCCATAAGGGGCTCAAACATTCTGGACCTGGTGCTCACCAGCATGGGGGACTGCTGCACCATCCCTCCTGTGTGGCCATCATTGGTGAGATCTGACCACAAGTCAGTCCCGCTAGAAGCAACTAACACAAGACCTCGACTTAACAACTAGACTAAAAAACTTCTCCAAGGCCAATTCTACCTCTTGCGTGATGGCATAAATAGCTGATAGAACAGACACCTATACGGAGTTACATACCAATGCTTTATACAAGCACTTGTACAGTTGTTTTGATTCTGCCATACCTGATCGAACCAAACCAAGATCTTCAAGGAATAACAAACCTGCCTGGTGGACAACTGCCATGAATAGGCTATACAGTGGAAGAAAGGAATTGCTGTGTAATAGTAGGAAGGAATGGTCTCAAAACTGGAAACACTCCCTTCTCAACTTAAACAAGCAAATAAGACTCCTAATGAAGTCCTCCAAAGCTAACTATGAATCCAAATTAGCTTCTCTAGCGATAACCACAAGGGGTTCTTTAGTTACATCCATAACCTCAAAGGTAAGGCCCTGGTTTTTGCTGACCTTGTAGTTAATGGAACTATATATATATATATATATATATATATATATATATATATATATATAAAAACCTGTGGTGGATATAGCAAACCTGCTGACCGGTTCAGTGAGCTTCACTCCCATCTCCCATGTCAGCGCCACATATACCTCAAAGCATCCCCAACACCTGTCGCCCCGCCTAGTGTTTCTGAGGAGCAGGTCTTAAATGTCCTCTCCAAGGCCAAAAACAGCCTCTTTGGGACCAGACAGCATCCCGGGTGCATGGATTAAAAGAGGAATTAGCATTGCCATTGAGCACGCTTTTCAATCACAGCCTAAGCACTGGCTTTGTCCCAGCAGAATGGAAAACAGCTACAGTCATCCCTTTGCACAAAGGGTGTGCATCCATGGGCCCCAGGAACTATAGACCCATTAGCCTGACCAGCCTTATCTGCAAGGCCATGGAACAAATCATTATGGACCTTGTTAACAAAGGTATTGGAAACCTCCAAATGCTCAAACCCACCCAGTTTGGCTTTGTCAAGGGGAGATCATGCCTGTTAAACTTGGTGGACGACTTTGAGACAGTCACCAAACTCCCAGATTGGGGGGGCACATCTGTTCAGGCCTACCTAGACGTAGCCAAGGCCTTTGATACAATCTCCCTCTTGGGCATCATTGATAAACTCACCTAGCTTGGTATCAACACATATATTGTCAATTGGGTTGCAAACCGGCTAACTGATAGAACTCGTACTGTCAAAATATTGGACCTATAACCAATGGTGTTCCACATGGATCGGTTCAGGGAGCCCTACTGTTCGGAATTTACTACTCCGAAGTACAGGCTAAAACTAAAGGACTGTGGCTGACAGTTTGCTGATGACTGCAAACTGGGAACTGTCATTGAATCCTCTAGCGATATCAACATCCTGCAAGAAGGTCTTATGCAGACTGGTGCCAAAGTTGTGGTCTTAAACTTAATGCAAAAAAAATACATCATCATCCCCTTTGGCAAGAGTGATCCTGCAAAACTACCACATCAGTGTTGGTACGGTAAGCACACAGTAAGCACACAGTCCATGTTGAGAGATCTGAGCACACAGGTTGATAACCTTAACTGTAATCACCATGTCTCCACAGTGGTAAGAAGGGTGTTTTATATTGCTCATCTCATAAGTAAGGGCATTGCCTCCAGAGAGAGGTTGTAACCCCCCTACACTCTTACCTCGTGATGACAGTAGAGTACAACACTCCCTTTGGTATGTTCCTTTCCTTTCCAAACACCTGCAGCAATTAGAGAGACCACAAAGGTTCCTTACAAAGAAAATTCAGGGTTTTCAAGATCTGTCTTATGCGGACAGACTGAAATGATTGTCACTTTACTCTGTGTCTTACAGACTGCTCAGAGACAACCTGTACCTTGCATATAGAGCAGTTTGACCCAGCTTTAATGGGAATGTTGTGCATTCTGAAAAAAGCTGAATCCGCTACAATGAAGGCTGTCCAAAATTCAAAGCAAGCAGTCAGCCAAGGTAGATTATTAGAAGGTTTATTGTCCCAAAAGTAAAAACAAATCCAACACGGCTAAATTCCAGATGAAACAAGTGGAAATAATTCCATACATCAGTTGATTGAGCACTTTCGTCTCCACATCCGGAGACTTCTTCATTTCATTTGGAATTATTATTCATTTCTAATAATCTCCCTTGGCTGACTGCTTGCTTTGAATTTTGGACAGCCTTCATTGTACCGGATTCAGCTTTTTTCAAATTGTTTGGTTACTGAATTTTTTTGGTGTGGTTACTAAATGTTGTACATTCGCATGGTACATGGGCACTCGTTCAAAGGACCTTAACCTGGTATGTGACATCAGAACTTGCTGGAGAAAGATTTTTCTCACAGAGGTTGTCCCACCTTTGGAACAAGCTTCCTATTCATGTTGAACAAAGCTCCTCGTTGGCCCTCTTTAATTGCAGTTTCGACAACTGAATAGGTAACTGGAAATTCACCCCAGAGGTTCCTCGTGTGTCCCTCTTGGAGAGGGCCAATAGGTGCCAGTTTTAGTGTTTGCTTGAACCAGACACCCTTGGGAACACGGGTTGAACTTTTCTAAATTTGTAAGGGCCTTTGGGCCGTTAGCCTAGTAACCTCCTATGAAGAAGTAACCTACTATGAAGAAAAGCAGAGATTGAAAACCTTCACCAGTTGGGTGGAAAGCTGTTTGGCAGCTTGTGTTTCACATGCTGTGGTGCAAAGCTAAGAAGTTTAATCCCGGCAAAACACTTGTACGTACCCAAGATAAATATGTACTTTTACTTAGCTAGCATGAGTGTGTAGACTATTCCCCAGACTCTGGAATAGATTGCCCATACATGTCAAGCAGAGTGCCTCTTTGGACCTCTTCAAGAGGAACCTTGACGATTGGATGGGAGAAAGGAAATTCACCCCAGGGATCACGTCAGTCGCCCTGCAAGACAGGGGTCCAGGAAAGTAAATAATGTTGGGAAGAAATAGCCAGGGAATTGTTATGGCTAGGCTTGTATAGGCCCTAGGGCTGATAGCCTAGTACCAACCTATGAACCTATCGATTGCATAGTTGGATCTTGACTAGAAACTGCTTTTGCTATGTCTTTACGTCAGCTTATTTGCATATTTAATTATGCTATATTGTGACAAGCAGTTACTTTCAAGACTGATTTTAATTTGCCTTTTTTTTCCCTATCTAGTATAGGACATATTTTGATTTGGTAGCACATGAAAGGAAAGTGGGTATACCCTGTCATGTATCATTTAATTCAGTTGCTTGACCAAGTTCTCTTGGATGATGAGAAACGCAGGAAAAAAAACATGACTGGTTTATTTCATTTTACAGATGGCCTGGACATGTTGGCTTTATTACTTCTCAAAATTCATTGAACTGTTGGATACTGTAAGTACATTCATCTAGCGCTTATTTTTGTTTAGTTTTTGTAATTGTTGATATTTTTCTTATTTTGTTCAGTAAGATGCACAGAAATCCATTTAGTAGGTAAGGACCATGTGACATGAAATGTCTGAAATTGCTTGGATTCCATTTTCCACCTCCATTTTTCAACATTTACGTTCACACTTGACTGTGCATCATGCTTGTGTGATTTTCATTTGTTATAATTATTGGAACATACTAAAAATGCACTTACAGTTGTATTAAATTATTTTGTGCATTGTGGCATTCATTTTATTGTAAAGCAGGGTGGTACATATGTATTCTAACTGAATTGTGTTCCATTGTTAATCCCCCCACCTCACATCTATACACTCACACAAACATTCTGTTGAAGTATGTAAGCCACCTTACACTGGTACGCTTCCACCGAAAGTATGGAGGAGGACCCTATTCATTATACCACAAATCATTACAGGGAAATGACCATGCCACTTCATATCTCAAGGGTTTGTCTCATTTTTTAATGCAGCACTGCAATTGTTAGCCTTGAGCAATCAAGTCCACCTTGAACAGTTTGAAAAAGGGTACATTTCATTACTAGTAATTTCTTAGAAATTTAAAACCTGAATTATTCTAATAGACTTCACGAATGGTCATGTTCCATTTCTTACTTGTTACTGAAAGGTAACATCAGTGTGGTCTACAAGACCATGCCCAATCTTTCTGTTTTGGAAGTCTGTATCTGAAAAGTACCACTGGAAAAGTTAATACCAGGTTAAGGAACCTAACTGTAATGATGGTAATAGAAAAAGAAGCATTATATGTTGCAGCATTTTCAAAGATTATGGAATAAGTTTTCCCTTGCATTTGAAAGATATCCGTCATTAACTTCCCTCAAAGATAATAGAGCTATATCTGTTTGTGTATGTGTACAATTCTTTGTAATACATTTATGCACCATATATACAGAGACATGAATATTCACATGCTTAAAACATATTTGTGTGTGTTTTGGAACTTTCATAATTTATGCAAGAAGCGGGGGGTGAATAAATGGAAATGTTCTGAACTGATTTTAGGGAGAAAATCTTTGCGATGGGATTGACTTCATTAGAGATCAGAGTCTTTATTTAAGATGGAGAGACCAGTTCATAGAGGATCGTTAATAAACTGTGCTGCAGACGTGTAGCCATTGAAAAGATTTGCTTGACAAGATTTGTTAAATTTAGACAGCAGGGACACTAGCTTGCAGTTTATTCCATAGATTCATAGGTAGGTGCTAGGCTATCAGCACTAGGGCCTATGTAAGCCTAGCCAGCAGGGTTCCCTGGCTTTCGCCACCCAAGAAAGTTATTTTCCTGTGCCCCTGTCGAGCAGGGCCACAGGAGTGATCCCCGGGGTGAATCTCCTAATTCCCATTCCATTCATATAGGCTCATAGGTAGGTACTAGGTCATAGGTAGGTACTACTTCTACTATCAAGTCATTTAAATATAGTAAATTTAGGCACTTTCTCTTTCCTTCCATGCTTTATTACTGATGTTCTGCTGTCTAGTGATGTTAGGTATAGTACAATTAGGCACTCTGTTTCTTTTCATGTTTTATTACTCATGTGCTACTATCAAGTCATGTTAGATATAGTACAATTAGGCACTCTCTGTTTCTTTTCATAATTTACTACTGGTGTTCTACTGTCTAGTCATGTTAGATATAGTACTATTAGGCACTCTGTTTTTTTTCATATTTTATTACTGGTATTCTACTATCTAGTCATGTTAGATATAATACAAATAGGCACTCTTTGTTTCTTTTCATGTTTTATTACTGGTGTTCTACTAAGTCATGTTAGATATAGTACAATTAGGCACTCTTTCTTTTCATGTTTTATTACTGGCGTTCTACTATCTAGTCATGTTAGATATAGTACAATTAGGCACTGATCTTCATCGTGTTTCACTGTTGCAGTCATTACAGTTGGGTTATCCTGCTGGCAGGCTACCCGCAGTCGGCCTGAATTCCAAAGTCTAGGTCCAGCGACGGTTGCTGTCGCCTCTTCCCTGACGTCAGTGCACCAGGGTTATAAAAGATGCAGCCAATGCCATTTTCTTCAATCTTTCTTGCCGCGCGGTGCCCCAAGCAAAAGCAGTTTGCAATTGCCGGTCAGCCGACTCCTGAGATTTTCATGTTCGAATTTCAGATCCGAAGTCTTCATTAAAAGCTAAGTACCCCGTTGGGGAAACTTTTTTCTTGCTCCAGACCAATGTCAGAAAAAGTTAATTGTATTTCTTGTGGGAAGCAAATAGCTCATGAGGACTTTCATTCCTACTGTATTCCTTGCCTAGGCCCTGATCACAACATTGCTAATTGTCGGTTCTGTGCTAGATTTAACCAACGCACTATTAAGCGTCAGTATGATTTTGCATTTCACTATTTTGGCAGAAGATTTAATTATACAATGTCGTCGGATAGCCATCCGACTACCGCAATTCACAAGAAACGCAAAGAAAAAGAAAAGGGCAAGCATCCGAGGTCCAAAACTGACGACAAGGCTTCTTCTAAACCAGTCGCCGGTTCGCCGTGAGGTGCTTTCGCAGCCCCTGACGCCCACTACTTTAGAACTGCAGGCAGCTACCGACTCCCACGTGGAGCCGACTAGGCCGCTGGATACTCAAGGTATTGGTACCTCGGAAACTATTCCCTCAGATGGGTCCGGAGCCGCTGAGCAGGCATCGGCTTCTGAGGGTGTTTTCAGGCCTACACAATTATATGTAAAAACGACTTCAGCTTTAAAGGCAAAGACTAAAGCACCTTTAAAGACAAAGAAACGAGTACAACAGCCATATGGACAGGCCTCCATGCCTAAAAAAACAGATGCTCAAAATGGCTGAAGACCTAATTACTGTGATCAGGAGTTACCATCCCCCTCCTGATAAGAGGCCTAGGCAAGAGACAGAATATGAATCTTCAGATCAGGTTTCCAATTCATCTCATTCCTCTTCTGATCAAGAATACTCTTTTCCTCCCTATGAAGATTCTGTTGCTGAAGAATCTATTCCTTCAGCCTCTCCTCCTGAGGACTATTCTTTTGGGGAACTCTGCATACCATGAGGGAGCATTTCCACTGGGAGAGCCAAGATTATTCAGAATCTAAGAAAAGGCTCAGAGACTTCCTTTTACTTCCTCAGCACAGGCCCCTTGCTATTCCTCCTGTGTTAGACATTGTAGATGATGTTTTTTCAGAGTCCAGTCTGACTCCTGACTCCTTGCCTCCAGCTCCTGTTAAGCCAGACAGATATTACAGGGTTCCTGATTCACATAAATTTCTTTTTAAAAACCCTGCTGCTGACCCAGAAACTCTCTCTCAGGGTCCCAAAGGGGTTAAGGCTTCCACTGCAAAAGCCCTACTCCCTCTGACAGGGATTCTAGAGCACTGGACAGATGGGGAAAAAAAGATTTACACTTCTGCGACCTTGGCTATAAGGGCTTTAAATTGTCAATTTCATATGCTTAAATATCAGCAATATATTATGTCACTGCTTAAGCAGAAAATGTTGTTGAATTCTGAATGTGCAGAAAACAAAGAAATGCAGGATGCAGCTGAACAAGTTGGAAAGCATAATTTGCAATGTGGTTTTGATTCTCTAGAGGCCTCCTGCAGGGTCGTTGTTACGGGTTCTGTCATCAGGAGGCATGCTTGGTTAAAGGAACAGAATTTGCCTGATCATGTTAAAGCAAAATTATTAGATGCTCCATTACAACATGATACCTTGTTTGGTGTTAAAGCAGAGGAGGTGTTGAAGAAAATGGAGGACAAAGCAAAATGTATACAAGCAGTTAAGGATTTCTTACAGGTAAAGCCCCCAAGATTTAGCAGACACTGGCCTACAAAAAAATTGGTCCTTTCCAGTGTCAGACAAGGCCACAAAGGGGCAGATACAGACCCTCTAGATGCAGATCCCAGCCCCAAGGCACATACAGGTCTAAACAATGGGGTGCTTCTACCTCCAAAAGCAGAGAAGACAAATCACAGCCATACAGGAAACAGTCCCAATGACTTCCCCCTGCCTGCGCCAAGCACTTATCTTCTGGCAGCACCATTAGGGGGAAAACTAACACTTTTTCATCAAACCTGGCACATCATAACCCAGGACAAATGGGTCTTAAACATAGTTTCACAAGGCTACAAGTTTCACTTTCATACCCTGCCAAGGGCACACGGTTTGCCAGACCTGCCAAAAAATCAATGAGCAGAGGCACAAAAGCAAGTTTCATCCCTCATGGACATGAGGGCCATTCAGCAAGTACCAGAGCAAGCGCAGCGACAAGGATTTTACTCGACTGTTCTTGGTTCCCAGAAAGGACAAAGCCTGGAGACCAATACTGGACCTGTCTATTCTAAACATATATCTGGATATTCCAAAATTCAAAATGTTGACTCTGCAGCAGCTCCTGCCCATGCTGGGCAAGAAGGCTTTGCTTGTGACTTTAGACCTAAAAGAGGCATACCTGCATGTCCCAATCAGACAATCATGCAGAAGATAACTCAGATTCATAGCTGGCTCAATGCACTACCAATTCTCTGCACTGCCCTTTGGCTTATCTACTGCGCCCAGGGTCTTCACAAAATGCCTGGCTCCAGTAATTGCATTCTGCAGACAAAGAGGAATACAAATATATCCTTACTTGGATGACTACCTCATTCAAGCAGAGAACAAGCACATTCTGCTACAACAGCTGGCGTTTGTCAAAAGATTACTGATATGCCTAGGGTACACAGTAAACTAAAAGAAATCAAAACTAGTACCCTCTCAAGAGATAATATACCTGGGTGCAAGCTTAAATACAACTGCCCAGATGGCTTATCTCACACCAGACAAACAAAGGCAACTGACTACTTATTTCAAACTGTTGCCAGCAACTGAGCGTTATCTGCAAGAAAAAATCTGCAGGCTTTGGGCTTCATGGCATCCTGCTAATCCCATATGCAAGACTGCATATGAGGTAACTTCAGTGGTATCTAAAAAGTGTTTGGACTCAACATTGCCACAGCCTGGAAAAAATAATTACTCTTATTCCCTGCCTGCAACAGGAGTTTTGATGGTGGGCAGAGGCCTGTCACCACAACAAGGGGCAGCCATTCACTTTACCCACAGCCAGGCAGACATTGACAACAGATGCATCAGATTATGCCTGGGGGGCCCACATGGCAGGAAGATGTATTCAGGGCACATGGTCCGCAAGCCAAATGCATCTACATATCAATCTAAAGGAGATGCTAGCTGTTCAGAATGCCCTTACAGCCTTCAAGAATCTACTTCATCCGAGACAACTACTGATAAAGACGTACAATACTCCAGTCATGTGGTACATAAACAAGCAGGGAGGAACACATTCCTATCCCCTTAGCAGACTACCCATGACTTTGTGGGACACAGCATTGACTTACCAAGTACATCTGCAGGCACAATTCCTGCCAGGAAAGATAAATACTCTGGCAGACAAACTAAGCAGAAACCTCATGGATCCCCATGAGTGGAAATTGGATCCGCAAATCTTCAGCATGATAACAAGGAAATGAGGATGCCCGGACATAGATCTTTTTGCCTCCCCTCACAACTGCCAACTACAGACATTCTGCACAAGGACTTATCACAAGCAAGCATGGAAAGTGGATGCTCTATCTTTCAGCTGGAAAAACTTAACAGTATATGCCTTTCCTCCACTACCTCTCCTCCCCCAAGGTACTCTTAAAGGTCAGACAAGAGAAGCCAAAAAATTATACTGATGGCCCCAGACTGGCCCCGCCAGTGCTGGTACCCAATCCTAAGGAACCTGTCTCAATGCCCGGCCTGGACATTACCTCAATCACTTACTGTCCCAACAAAACAATCAGATCCTGCACAGCCAACCAAGACCTTAAATCTGGCAGCATGGCGGATAATGTAGTCATTCAAAACACCCCTCTTTCTAAAGCGGTGATGGATGTTATTTTACAGGCCAGGAGGCCTAGTACCAGAAAATCTTATGCTGAAAAATGGAAGAGATTCTGTGCTTGGAACCAGGCACAAGGAATTAACATGATGTTACCAAATATTCCTCAGATTTTGCAATACTTAACTGAAATGCTGGACAAAGGTCTATCCTTTTCATCAATTAAGATTCATGCCTCTGCCATTTCAGCTCATTACAATATAGAGCCACCTATTTTTTCTCATCCTTTACTAAGGCAGTACCTCAGAGGAGCCAAAAACTTAAGGCCTACAAGGAGATCAGCAATACCTGCATGGGACCTCAATTATGTCTTGGAAAAACTCACCCTGCCTCCTTTTGAGCCAGCCGCTACAGCTGACATTAAATTTTTATCTTGGAAAACAGCTCTGCTCCTAGCAAAAACCTCTGCAAGACGAGTCTCAGAGCTACAGGCACTCATGGCTGTGGAACCTTGTATAATTTTCCATCCAGATAGGGTTTCTCTGAGGACAAACCCGACATTTATGCCTAAAGTAGTGTCCAGCGTGGCCCTTAACCAAACTATTCACTTGCCTACCTTTTATCCAAACCCACAGAATAAGGGTGAGAGACTTCTGTATTCTTTGGACATACACAGACAGCTGTGCTTTTACTTGGACAGAACCAAAGCTTTCAGAAAGACTGAGCAATTATTGGTGGCATATGCTGCAAGATCACAAGGAAAGGCTATCTCAAAGCAGACTATTTCAAAGTGGATAGACCACTGCATTCATTTCTCTATTCACAACATGGCAAATCAGCGCCTAAGGACATTAGGCCACATTCAATCAGAGCAGCAGCCACTTCAGCAGCCTTCCTCAGAGGAGTACCAACCAAAGATATTTTAGAGGCTGCAACTTGGAGTTCAGTATACACTTTTACAAAGCACTACCAATTACCACTCTACTCTAAATCCAGGGCAGGCTTTGCCACTGCAGTTCTGCAGGGCCTCATAGCCACTCCTAATCCTATTAAGCTCCAGCCTCCCAACCTTAGCTTTGGGATTCAACCCAATTGTAATGATTGCAACAGTGAAACACGATGAACATAGTACAGTTGTGTACCTACCATAAATGTAGATGTTAAAGTGTATTCACTGTTGCAGTCCAGGTTACCCACCCACCATCCCCCTTATCTTTGCTGGAACTTATCTGTACTTCTCTATTCTATACAACCTATGTGGTGTATTTGCTTGTAGATGAAGGAATAATTTACTTTGGTGCATGCATGCTTTATTGACATATTTTTAGCCTACTCTTTTGGGGGCACCTGACATCTGGGGCAAGAAAAACTGAAGAAAATGGCGTCTGCTGCATCTTTTATACCACTGGCGCACTGACGTCAGGGAAGAGGTGACAGCAACCGACACCGGACCTAGACTTTGGAATTCAGGCCGACTGCGGGTAGCCTGCCAGCCGGATAACCCAATTGTAATGACTGCAACAGTGAATACACTTGAACATCTACATTTATGGTAGGTACACAACTGTACTTTTCTTTTCATGTTTTATTACTGGTGTTCTACTATCTAGTCATGTTAGATATAGTACTACTAGGTACTCTCTGTTTCTTTTCATGTTTTATTACTGGTGTTCTACTATCTAGTCATGTTAGATATAGTACAATTAGACACGCTCTGTTTCTTTTTATGTTTTATTACTGGTGTTATACTATCTAGTTATATTAGATATAGTACAATTAGGCACGCTCTGTTTCTTTTCATAGGTTCCATGGCAATAATGCTTCTGGGAGTTTGTCTTGGTGGGAGTTTTGCTTATTGGCTGTGACTGTCTTCATAGCACTGTTGTGGAAAGCAGTTGAACTTCACAATCCTATTTCATTCAGTCCATCTGAAGCAACTGACAGGAAATGAGACTGTCATCAGATCTTATCCAGACACTGTGCTGCTGCTCCTTGTCTTAACTCCCATCATTCCCCCTGGACTGAGCCTGCCATTAGGTATCTCTTGCCACCTAAATGTTTGGATGAACTTGCTAATGCTGAATGCTTCATATGTTTGTTCTTTTTCAAATTTATGATACATTTATAAACATTTTCCTATTGTCTCTACTTATTCTTAGTTCTGTGTTTAAAAGAAAATTACATTGGCTGCTTTGCAGCGTTAGAAGGTAGGACACCCAACATCTCATTTTCTCATACTCTCTCTGTATTATCGTTTTCTTAGTTTTTTTCTCTCTTACATTTTTATTTGTTTTTGTATAACTATAACAAATATTTAGTTTTACAGTTTTGAGAATATGACTTTGGTTTTGCTGTTCTACCTTCTACTCTGTCTCATGAAAAGTTCAGTTAAACGAAAAGATGCCCAATGCTGAGAGTAAGAACACTTTAATTCCAAAAAACAGATAAAAACAAAAACAGGTAAGCGCTTTCATGATTGCTCGCTTCTTCAGACCTTAACAAACAGTATGAAAAAACAGGCCTTTAAATACAAAAAACACCCAACAATTTTAATTGTTTTTAATTAACTGGAAGCATTAGACATCTTTTCATTTACTGAACTTTGTTTTTGGATATCCTACATTCCACTACGTTCTTTTGCTGCTGTCTCATGGAAAAGGGATTCAAGAAGTGCAGCCAATGTTGGCCACAAAATCCCACCCCAGGACACTGAATATCTTTGTGGTGCGTCTGGGACTGGCTCATTTATCTGTGGATTGCAGCATGTACGAGTCCTGTGGGTCTTGCTCCCTCACCAAATGAAGGAACAAGCTCATTCTCAAGGCATTATTTCCTCCAGAACCCCATTTTGGAACAGGAATAAACCTGAAAAACACAAAAGGATAAGAGGAGAAAAAAAAATCAGGAATCCGGAAAGCCAGTGATGCAGGCCCTTCATCGGCAGAAGCCTTTCCAAGACTAGAAACAGCTGATACTGATTGCGTTTGACTTACTCCTTTAGCTCAGACTCCCTTGGAGCCAGTAGTTATAAGACAAGTCACCTAAAGACACTTGGCAGACTAGGTGTCTTGCTTCTTGGGCTCTTGCCCTCCATCTTCTTCCTTTCGGTCTAGCAGCTCCTTAAGGAGTACATTAGATGCTGACTGAGATTGAATGAGGAGGACTTTTCTGATGGGTGTTATATCCTCTTCAGTTGCTGGGGTGGATCAGGTTGGCCCATAGTTTGCTATATCAGTCCCCATTTCAGTATTAGTGGTTTCATTTTAGTATCTGTGCTTTCTGGAACAGAGAGATCAGCCTGAGCCTGTTTTGTTCAGTCCTGAGTGGTGCTTCTCTTCAACACAGACATTTACACATTCAGTTCGCACGATGACACCTTTGGTGTTTACAGAGTCTCAGAGCTGACTGCTCAGTGTAGAGTCTTTGGCACAGTCCTTAGCGCCAGTTGGTTTGATGCCATTGCTGGTGTTGGCATCTTTGGCTTTTGCCATGGCAGCTGCAGTCTCTCTTGGGTGTCAGCACTTCCTACCTTGGTGTAATTTGTCTGCTTCTGTGGGGATTGATGCAACACTTGGTCTAGGTTGCTTTGATCTCATAGAGGTTATGATTGCCTGCCCTTCAAGAAGGTCTGCAGAGCCTCTATTGATATCTGCTCCAGCCCCTGGCACCTAGCACTTGTCCATCAGCCACCTCATCTGGCATCTCTGGGACTAAGCAAGATGGAAAGCTGCAGAGAGCCTCCTCTGGTTCAGTCAGTGTTCTGGTGGATCACAAGTACCCCCTCTGTATATTCTAAGGAAAAGGACATGCCAAAAGGAGATGCCCTCTCCCCTACAAAGTCATTAACCTCGGACACCAACTTCCGTAGTCAAGGGTTTTCCCCAATCCTTGAAGAAAGCAACCACCTTTGGCAAATCCTTGAATTAATGCACCAGTAGTATATATGTATGTCAAATGCCCCCCCCCCCCCAACACACACACACACACGGCGGAAAGTAGTCTGCACTGAGGCTGTCTCCAGAAAGCCAGACTACATACTTCCTCCTAAGTGTAAGCAGCACTGGACAAAGGGCCCTCTGATGCACTCCATGATTGTCACAGCAGCCACCAGGAGAGCTGTCTGATGACACAAATGTCTGTCCACTGAGTAAGAAGTCTAGAGTGATGGATAGGATGGGGAAACGCACCTACTCCTCTGGTACCTTTGCTTTTAGAGCTTTGAACTATAGGAATCTCTTCCAAAAGGTTTAGCAGAACAGACTTTACATTCTTTGAGAAAGCCACACATGGCAGAGTCATGAGTACGTTGTCGAACATCTCCAATCTCTTCATGTGGCTGTTGCAATGCACAGTCAATGGAGCTGCCTGAACTGCAGATATTACATTGAGGCATTGTGCCTAGCTCCAATTTTGTGATTTTTTTTGCTGGTAGTTTCACTAACACCCCTTTTAATGGAGCCTTTTTATTTAGACCTGTTGTGAAAGATAATCTGATGAGGTGTGAGCAAGATGGGAAGATGCTGTCTACCATATAGGTCTGATTTGAGACCTCAAAATTCCTGCAGCAAGAGCTGGGAGTCGCCAAAGTCTTTGACTTCAAAAAAACATAATGGTAACCCTTTTGACTACTCTTATGACAGAGGTGACAGGGGCAGAGGTGGCCCTTCAGTGGATACCTAACCTATTAAGCACAAGTGTTCCAAAGTGTTCTACATAGTCTGCAAAAAAAGTGAGATTCTTCCTTTGGGGGGGGTGGCATCCAGGAGTTCCTACCAGATGAGGTCAGGAATCTATTCAAGTTTTTTTTTTTTTTTTTTTGTTTCCAAAGAAAAGCAAGGATCTTGGATCAGTTCTGGATTTCAGTGGCCTAAATCACTACATAACAAAGACCCCATTCAGAATGGTCATGATGCAAGTAATTTTTCCCTGCCTGAAGGCAAACTTGGATGTGCTTTATAGATCCCTAGGATGCTTATCTCAGTATCAAAATTGCCAAAGCAACCAAGAGGTTTCTACACTTACTGCTGGGATCCAGTCACTTTTTCAGTTTACAAGCCTGCTATTTGCCTCCCACTACACCCCCCCCACCCAAGTGTTCACCAAGTGCTTGTTGGTAGTTTCAGCACAGCTGTGAGTAAAAGGTATCCCAGTGTTCCCATACTTGGACTACTGACTCCTTGCTGCTACAGTCCAAGGAGTCACTCATAGCAGGCAGAGATTACTCGCTACAGCTGTGCCTATTTTGGGGGATTTCAGTGAGTTGCTACAAATCACATTTTCTATTGTATTCGTAGAATGACATCTGGACATGACAAATTCCAACTTGAGCCTTCCTTCAGATGGGATTCAGTCTCAGAACCGTGACCCAGTACTTCTTAAAGTGGCCCTACCCCAGTGTTCTTGGTCCTAAAATAATTTTGTTTGGCGTCAACCATTGTGATGGCTCTTCATGCATACTTTGTGAGAATTCTTCACTGAATGCTCAGTGATGTTCTTCATATTTCACTGTTGCAGTCATTACATTTTGGTTATCTGCTTGCAGGTTGCCCTCAGTCAGCCTGATTAACAAAGTCTTGGGTCTTGTGTCGGTTGCTGTCCCTTCTTCCATGACGTCAGGTCTTCAGGGGTATAAAACATGCAGCCAACGTCA
The DNA here is from genome assembly GCF_019279795.1 of Protopterus annectens. Classification (NCBI taxonomy): domain Eukaryota; kingdom Metazoa; phylum Chordata; order Ceratodontiformes; family Protopteridae; genus Protopterus; species Protopterus annectens. The sequence continues at coordinate 139,574,162 of NC_056730.1, read as the reverse complement.
TTACATCAGTCTTTCTTGCTGTGCAGTGCCCGAAGCAGAAGCAGTTCGCAAATGCCAGTCGGTTGATTCATGAAATTTTCATTTTCGAGTTTCAGAACCGAAGTCTTCAACTAAAGCTAAGTACCCCGTTGGGGAATTTTTTTCTTGCTCCTTACCGATGTCAGTAAAAGTTAATAATTACATTACTTGTGGAAAGCAAAAAGATTTTCATTCATACTGTATTCCTTGCCTAGGCCCTGACCACGACGTATCTTGCTGTCAGTTTTGTGCTTTATTTAATAAGTGCACTATCCGTCGTCGGAATATTTTCGCCTCTAAATATTTCGGTTCTCTGTTTAATTATCCAGAAATGTTGTTGGTTAGCCATCCGACTACTGGGATTCTGAAAAAACACAAAGATAGACAGACAGGCCGCCAAGGTCCAAAACTGCCGATGGCACTTCTCCTAAGCCAGTCGCCAGTTCGCCTGTACTCAGTGAGGCGCTTTCGCAGCCCCTGATGCCAGCTACTTCTGATTCGCAGGCCTCTGCTAAGACCCATTCGGAGTCCGGTATGCCGCGAGAATCTTCAGTTATGGAACCCGCGGATGTCTCTACCTTGGATGGGTCTGGAGCCGCTGTACAGACACCGGCTACTGAGGGTGTATTCAGGCCTACGGACTTGCATATTAAATTGACACTTCCTTCATTACTTAGGCCTAAATCTCGATCCATGTCTAAAATCCCGACGTCCAGGCCACATGCTCAGGTCTGTATGCCTAAAAAACAAATGATAAGAATGGCTGAAGATCTAATAACTCTAATCAGGGGTAGCCAACCCCCCCCCCCTAAGAGGCCTAGGACTGAGGTTGATTATGAATCTTGAGATCAGGATTCTGTTTTTTCTGACTCTTCTGATGATCTGGATTTGCCCTTAACTACTTATGTGGATTCTGATGCAGAGGACTCTATTCCCTCTGCTTCCCCTCCTGAGGATTTTTCTTTTGGGGAAAAGTTACATACTCTAAGGGAGCATTTCCACTGGGAAAGCCAGAATTTTTCTGGTTCAAAAAAGAGGCTTAGGGTTCTACTACCTCAGCATAGGCCTTTAGCTATGCCTCCTGTACTAGACATTGTTGATGATGCTTTCTCGGAATCTAGTTTGACCTCTGATTCCCTGTCTCCTGCTCCCAGAAAACCTGACAGATACTACAGGGTCCCTGAGTCCCACACGTTCCTTTTCAAAAATCCTATTGCAGATCTAGAGTCTGTTTCACAGGTGCCAAAGGGCATTAAGGCTTCTACTGCTAAAAATCCTACTCCTTCTGATAGAGACTCCAGGGAGCTGGATAGATATGGGGTAAGAGGGTTTACACTTCTGCATCCTTGGCCATTAGGACTTTAAACTGCCAGTTTCATATGTTAAAATATCAGCAACATGTTATTGGACTGTTTAAACAGAAAATGATGTTGATTCCTGACTGTGTGGAAATTAAAGATTTACAGGATTTAATGCATTCTGCTGAAAAAGTTGGAAAACATGCTTTTCAATGTGGTTTTGATTCATTAGAGGCCTCTTGCAGGGCTGCTGTTACTGGGTCTGTGCTCAGAAGGTATGCTTGGCTTAAGGAGCAATCTTTGCCTGATCATGTTAAAGCTAAATTGTTGGATGCTCCTTTAAACCAGGACCGCTTGTTTGGCAACAAGGCTGAGAAAGTTCTTAAAAAGATAGAAGATAAAGCTAAATATATGTAAACTGTTAAAGAAGTTCAGCCTCCTAGATTTAGTAGGCACTGGCTCTCTAAGAATTGTTTTTTTCCAGCCCCTTCCAGGTCTTTTCAAGCCAAACCCAGGCACAGCAAAAACGCCAGGTTTCAGTCCCAGGGGACTCGCACGACTAAGCAGTGGGGGGCCTCCACTTCCAAGTCTGGGAATAATAAGACTCCCCCCTATGGTAAACTGTCTCAGTGACTTCCTTTTAAAATTTCCAAGCAGTTATCAACTGACTGCTCCTTTGGAGGCTATTCAACTGGTACCAGAAGAGGAAAAGGGACAAGGTTTCTACTCAAGACTTTTCCTGGTACCCAGAAGAGACAATTCATGGTGTCCTATCCTGTCCTATCTAAATACCTTTTTGGAGATTCCAAAATTCAAGATGCTGACTGTTCACCAATTACTTCCTATGCTAGGCAAAGATGCCTGGTTGGTAAAACTAAATTTAAAAGAAGCATACCTGCACATCCCAATCATGGAATCTTGCAGAAGATACCTATGCTTCAAAGCAGGCTTACACGCACTATCAGTTCTCTGCACTGCCCTTTGGCTTATCTACTGCACCCAGGGTATTCACAAAGTGCCTAGCTCCGGTATTGCATTTTGCAGGCAAAGAAATATTCAAATATACCCATACCTGGATGATTGTCTAATTCAGGCAGAAAGCCAGGACATACTTTTGAATCATCTGGCCTTTGTAAAAAGGGTTCTGACTTGTCTGGGGTACACCATAAACGAAAATAAATCACACCTGGTACCCTGTCAACAAATTATATTCCTGGGAGCAAGCTTGAATACAACTTCCCAGATGGCTTATCTCACACCAGAAAAGCAAATTCATTTGATAACCTACTTCAAAACAAGTGGCCACAAAAACCTTGCTATCTGCAAGACAAATACTGCAAGCCTTGGGGTTCATGGCCTCCTGCATTCTTCTAATTCCATATGCAAGACTGCATATGAGGAAACTACAGTGGTGTCTAAAAAGCTTATGATGTCAACATTCTCAAGACCTAGAAACAGTGATTCCTATCATACCTTGCCTCCGCCTAGAGTTCCTTTGGTAGGCAGAGGCCTGCCACCAAAACAAGTGACTACCTTTCACACCACCCCCTGCCGCCTAGACTATGCATGAGGGGGGCTCACCTGGCAGGGAAGTGCATTCAGGGCAAATGGAACCAAAGTCAAATGCACCTGCATATCAATCAAAAAGAAATGTTAGCTGTACAGAATGCTCTGACAGCCTTCAAGGACCACATTCTTCCAGGACAACTAATGGTAAAGACGGACAACACCACTGTTATGTGGTACATAAACAAGCAGGGGGGGTACACATTCTTACCCCCTCTGCAGACTAGCCATGGCATTGTGGAACACAGCCTTGAGCTACCAAATGCACCTACAAGCTCAATTCCTGCCAGGAAAATTAAATACACTGGCAGACGGACTAAGCAGAAATATCATGGACCCACACAAGTGGAAACTGGAACCAAGGATTTTCAACATGTTGACAAGCAAATGGAGGAGCCCAGATATAGACCTGTTTGCCTCTTCCCAGAACTACCAATTGGACAAATTTTGCACAAGGACTCCCCACAAACAAGCCTGGAAAGTGGATGCTGTCATTCAGGTGGAAAAACCTATCAGTCTATGCCTACCCCCCTCTGCTCTCCCAAAGTACTACTAAAAATCAAACAGGACAAACCAAGGATGATTTTGATTGCTCCAGACTGGTCGTGCCAACACTGTTGCCCTCTCCTGTGCATTGTGTCACAGTTATCTCCATGGCACCTGCCTCAGACTCCTTCCCTGCTGTCTCAGCAGGAGAACCAGATTCTGCACCCTCATCTTCCAACGCTGAACCTTGCAGCCTGGCTAATTACTTAATCTCTCCTTTACCATCCCTCAGCAAACCTGTGATAGATATCATTTTAGAGGCAAGGAGGCCTAGTCCTAGAAAATCTTATGCTGAAAAATGGAAAAGATTCTGTGCCTGGAACCAATCTCAAGGGATGAGCACAGCAGCACCCAATTTACCTCAGATTTTGCAATACTTAACTGAGATGCTTCACAAGGGCCTGTCTTTTTTCTCCATTAAAATCCACGCCTCAGTCATGTCAGCTCATTATAACACAGAACCTCCCTTCTTCTCTCATCCACTGCTCAAGCAGTTCCTCAGAAGGGCCAAAAATTTGAGACCACCCAGGAGAGCTCTAACCCCAGCTTGGGACCTCAACTTTGGCTTTGAGAAACTCACTCTACCTCCTTTCGAGCCAGCTGCTACTGCAGACTTACAATTTCTTTCTTGGAAAACAGCTTTCCTATTCGCAGTCACTTCAGCTAGAAGGGTATCTGAATTACAGGCCCTTATGGCAGTGGAGCCTTTCGTCATCTTTCATGCGGACAGGGTGTCCCTCAGAACCAATCCATCCTTCATGCCCAAGGTGGTATCCAGTGTGGCTCTTAATCAGTCCATTCATTTGCCAACCTTCTTTCCCAATTCACAGAATAAAGGGGAACGGATGCTGCTTTCCTTATATGTGCACAGACAACTTAGATTCTACTTGGACAGGACTAAACCTCAAAGGAAATCTGAACAACTGATGGTAGCATCTGCTGCAGGGGCAGAGGGGAAGGCTATTTCAAAGCAAACCATTTCTAAATGGATAAGCCATTGCATTCATTTCTGCTATAAGCATCATGGAAAACCTATCCCCCAGGGGATCAGACCTCACTTCACCAGGGCTGCATCTACCTCTACAGCCTTTCTCAGAGGCGTCCCTACCAGGGACATCTTAGAAGCTACTACCTGGAGTTCTATACATACTTTCACCAAGCAATTATCATTTGCCAATTTTCTCTAAATCCAGAGCTGGCTTTGCCACTGCAGTGTTGCAGGGCCTTATAGCTGGCCCTAATGCTATCTAAATTCCTTCTCCCACCCATAGCTTTGGGAATCTACCCAAATGTAATGACTGCAGCAGTGAAACATGAAGAACATAGTACAGTTGTGTACACTTGCCATAAATGTAGATATTCGAGTGTATTCACTGTTGCAGTCCTGGGTACCCTCCCTCCAGCCCCCTAACGTCTTTTGGCTATACCTCTACTTTCCTTTACTATGCTTAAAAGCCTTTTTGATGTATTTGCTTTTTTGTTGGAGGTGTATCTTTGTGCTTTTATGTCTAATTGCTTCCCATTAGGGGAGCACCTGACATCTGGGGCAAGAAAAATGTAATGGCGTCAGCTGCATGTTTTATACGCTTGATGACCTGACGTCATGGAAGAAGGGACAGCAACTGATGCAGGAGCCAAGACTTTGTTAATCAGGCCAACTGAGGGCAACCTGCAAGCAGATAACCCAAATGTAATGACTGCAACCGTGAATAACACTCTAACATCTACATTTATGGCAAGTGTACACAACGGTACTTTCTGTTTTCCCAACTATCAGATCCTCCTCAGCTCTCCCTTGTACATAAGTCAACCTTACACATGCCATCTGAATTAGAGGTTGACCTTTCCAGCAGTAGTTCTGGGGAGGCACTTAAACCTTCCATCCCCTTCAGCAAACATCACCATGAATGCTTCCACTCCAGCATGGGGGACATTATGGGAGGAGAATGGTCTGAGGAACACAGACATAAGCAGAGGTCAGTTTTCACTTAAGTATTCTGGAGAATGAAGGCAGTTGTCCTGGTGGTGTGAGAATTCCATACAGTCAGTGTCAGTGATAAGGTACATAAACAAGGAGGAACCAAATCTCACTCCCTTTTCATCAATGGCTGATTGCTTTGCACCATTTTCTGTTGGCATTGCACATTTCAAAGACAGTGACTCACAAATGGGTCTGTCCCACAATAGCACAAGTAATCTTCAGCTACTGCTGTCAACCTTGTTGTGACCTCTCTTCTTCTCTGTTCAGCATCAAATGCAGCATCAGCTACTTGTTTCTGATCCCTCCCAAGAGACAGCCACCCAGAAATGTCCAGATCTTGGCAGCAACCTCGACTGCTTTTATGCCCCCCCCTCCCCAATTTCTGTAGTCATAAAGTTTCTCCAAAAACCCTCTGCTTACAAAGCCACAGTCCTCTTTGCCCCATTCTGGACTGGGCAAATATGGTTTGCCATGTACAGGCCTCAAAGAAGTGCCCTTGGCTTCTAAATCTCCAACTGGATAATCTTTTCACCCAGATTTACAGAACCTTAAGGGCTTGGTGCTCAAACTTGCATGTTTATGGTTTCCCCAATTACGTTGAGTTAAGATGTTGCCTTATCTGAGAGTGTGGTTTCACTTTTGTCAGCATCTTAAAAAGAATACACTTATAAAGTCCACAGAAATAGATGGACGCATATATTTCTTTGAGCTAACCACCAAGGTATAGACCTCTTTTCCACTCCACTCCTATTCCAGTAGTTCTCCATTTCCTATCTTATCTCCTATCCTATTTACTTGATGTTGGCTCCAGTAATTCCACCACAAAGCTGCAGCTAACATCCAATGCTAATCATATTGATCACTGCTGCAGTAGCATTATCTGGATGAGTTATATCCCACAAAAGGATATAATAGCTGGCCAGCTTCCAAAGCTTCAGGGCACATTCCACATGCTCAACCCAATAGGCAGCTCTAGTTGAACTTGTGCTATTCCATTGCTGGGTAGCCAAGTTCCCTTTAAGGGGAACCCTTCCACATTTTAAATTGTATTTTTTAAATATACTTTCTTGTTTAGGGCACTATGTTTTAACTAAGAGTTTGTGTTTTAATGGATTGTCTTGAGACTAAACTGCACTTTTAAACTGGAATGCACTTTTTTCACTTCTGGTTAAAAATAGTTAACTTATTTCTGTGGAGAAAGTTTTTTTTTTTTGTGGGGGTGGGGTCTTTTCAGCCACAAAAAGGAAATTAAGCAAACAACCTTTGCCACCACAGCAGGATAGCAACTTTTCTCAGCTGCAGGTGGTTGACTCTGCTCTAGCCAAAGCTAGTTTTTCAGAGCAGTCATCTTTTACCCTTGATCCCTCTGGGTGTAGCACCTACATCCCCTGTGGACCCGAGGTTAGCGAAGTCCTCTGTAGCTATTAGGATCCCCTTAGTTGGCAAGGGAGAGACACTCTTGTGATTCCTGGGAGAGGAATCAAGGAAGTCTTCCCTGTGTAGTCAGAATGTTCTGCCCATCCCTGTGGAATCTGCTGCTTTCGTAAACCTTATTGGCTCAATTTTTCCTGTCAAAAAGAAAACTGAAAACTAAACGTGTATCTGCTCAGATTTTCTGTACATGAGTAACTTGATCTGGTTCAGGAACTAATTTAGGCTACTGAGCCTTTTTATGAGGTGATTTATGGTAAAAGAAAAATGGATGCTCGTCTTCCTGATGTGATTCAAAACTCTAATCTGGACAGGAATATGAAGAGTGAGATGTGTGGTTTTCTCTGATTTCTGATTCAGACAGAGGAGAGCACACTATCCGATTCTCCCCGTGGAGTTTCTCTAACTCTGAGACTGTTGCCGGAATGTATCAGTGTCTTCAGTGGAAGAACACTAATCACTTAGAAAAATATTGGCTGTTTAAAAATGGAATTTACAGAATCTTTATCCATTCCTCCAGTGCTGTCAGCATTGGATTGTGTGCCATTGCCTGTTTTTCCTGAGTCAGCTTGCTGCCCCTAAAAAGACAGACAGATTGTATAAAGTTCTTCAGTCTTACAAGTTTCTGTACACTTGTCTCAAACCTGATCCAGCAACTATAGCTTTAGTTAATCCTATTGCTGTTAAAGATTAATTCCAATCCTCCACTTTCTGACAAGTATGGGGGGGGGGGGGGTATATGCTTCTGCAACTCTTGATTTTCAGAATTTGAATTGGCAGGCTTGTATGTTAAAGTTTATTCTGACTAATTGTGAAAGAATGAGGAGGGTTGTCTGCAGTCTCTTCTCTTGCGGAAAAATCTGCTTATCTGCTTTAAATGGTTTAATTTATTCCATTTTACTTGTCACAGCTCATTGTTTAAAGTGTGTGTATGACTATGCTGATACTACTACTACCAGGGTTGTGGCCACTGGTACTGTTTTGAGGAGGTTTGCCTGGCTATGATATCCTCCTAGTCTCATTTTGCAGTATTCCAACTGTTGGCATTTTTTCTCTCTTGCTACCTGAACATACAGCCAGTATACAAACGCTTCTAGTCACTGCTAGGTACGTAGGACATCTGACATTGACCCAGGGAATGTGGGCCATAAAAGTGAGGTCTGCACTTACCTTTCCTCAGAACTTTTGCGGCCAGTCCGGTCATCAGCATTCCTGCCATCTTTGCTTCGTATCTTCTCTAAAGATAAGTACCCTGTTGGGGATATTTTGTTTCCTTTCTCACTGCATGCTTGTTAGGTGTACATGTCATCCAGGAAGGAAAAGTGCAAATGCAGTCATTAGATCGCCTATAAGGACACCCATGATCTTTGTCTTTTCTGTTAAGGGCTGCTGCATGAGGAACTTTCATGTGTGGTCTGCTAGGCCTTCATTCTGAAAACCCTACGTAGTTGCCTACATGCACTAAATATATATATTTAGAAAGTCTGCGTCTCAAACGCGTGGCCTTAGGGATGTAAGGACCATCGGGTCAGCCCATGGGACCTGGTAAAAAGAAGGCCAAGGTTTCCAGGCTTGAAGTTGCTACTGCTGCCCCACCTTCATCTGGTGTCTCTCCTGTGGCCAACATTTGCCTGAAAGAATGTTTGGAGTCTGCTGATGTAGGTATAGCGGGTAACCCTTGGTATACTGCAGAGCCTTGTGCAGAAGGCACATTGAGGGAGGATTCGTAGTCATCGCCTTGCAATGTCGAGGGGGAAAGACTGGTTCCGATGGCTGCCCAAACAGGCCTTCCCTCTGCTGCTCTTAATTACTGAATCTAGCCCTTGTTCAGCCCCTATGCCTCCTAGGCCTTCCTTGAAAAAGAAAGCAAAATCCATACATCTCTGTTCATCTCCTGAAAACCATTCAGATTGAGGGCCTTTTCACAGAGCCTGTTTAATGCTTTTATGGCTCTAAGGCCTGCCATGCCTGGATCCCCACTAGCTGGGCCTCCTCCTATTAGTCCCAGGCCTCCAGGTGATGATGGCATCCTACCTGAAGCTGAGGATTCCTCAGACTCCTCTTCTGAAGACTCCCTCTCATTCCTCCCAGATGCCATCTCCTCTTGGTTATGCTTCCCCAGAAGATGAATCTGTTGAGGCTGATTCCCCAGCTGTGGATCTCATCTTTGGGGAGACTGTTACCAAAATGAGGGAATTTTTAAATGTGATTTTTCTAAGATGTCTGAGGTACAAAAAAGATATGAGCTCCTGCAAATGGAGACCCCTGCTCCTTCCGCAATTCCCCCAGTATTACCAGCATTCATGGATGCCTTCAGTGCTGCCTCTCTTAACTCTGACTCACAACCACCTGCTCCCAGGAGACCTGACAGGTTTTACAAGGTCCCTGAAGGGGCCGAATTTTTGATTAAATGCCCAGTAGCTGACCCTGGCACTGTTTCAGTATCCTCAGATAAGCCATCCAAATTATTGCCATCTACCTCCGTCCTCCCCACTGACGAGGACAGTAAGGTCATGGAGCGCCTTGGTAAGAAAGTTTACACTTCCTCTACCCTGGCCTTCAGGGCAGTAAACTATCAAACATACATGCCCAAGTATGCCTTGGCACTTCTGTCCCAGGTCACCAAACTCTTGGCTGACCTCCCAGATTAGGCTTCCAAGGCACAAATTTCTAATGTCATTAATGTCTCATACCAGGTCACCGGGCAGTCTATTCATTGCAGCTATGATGCTGGTGAAGCCTCTGCTAGATCAGCTGTCTCTGCCTCAATCTTGAGATGATACTCTTTAAGGCTTCAGCCCCTAACCAGTGATATTAAGGGCAAAATTAATGGATGCTCCCCTGGATAACTCTGCCCTTTTCTCTTCCAAAGTGGCTGAGCTATTCAATGCCCTTCAGCAAAAAGGAAAAGAGCTGCGAGACCTTAAGTATCTCTTTCTCCCCCATTTCCACATTTCATCGGAACTATCCATCAAAAATGGTTCATTAGAAAACACTCTGCCCCTGCTAGAGGCAGAAGGGGTGCAAGGAAACAGGATAGGGCATGTAGCCTGTGACTGCCTGCCTTCACCATCTTCCCCCAAAACTCCATTCCTGTGTCCCTAAGGCTCTCCCACTGTCTGTCCCTTTGGTAATTCATCACCTCAGACAGATGGGTCCTATCCATTATAGAAAAGGGCTACTTTATGTCCTGGGTCATTTCCCCATTCTCCCACAAGAATTCCCAGTCACCCAAAGACCAACAGCTTTTTCAGCTTGTCAGACAACCTCCTTTCTCAAAGGAACCATCTGGCTGGCTCTTCCAGGGGAGCAAGGGAGGGGGTTTTATTCAAGACTTTCTGGTGCCCAGGAAGGACGGATCCTGGAAGCCTATCCTAGACCTCTCCCACCTAAACCTGTTTTTAAAGGTTCCAACCTTTTGTTTGCTGACTCTTCAAACCCTTGCCCCTTGCTGATAACTTGGGGTTTTCTAGCCACCTTGGAGTTGAAGAATGCCTACCTCCACATGCCTATCAGGTCCAGCTACAGGAAATTCCTGTGGCTTGCTTTTGGTTCCTCGTACTTTAAGTTCTCGGTCTTGCCCTTTTGACTGTCTACTGCACCAAGTGTCTTCACCAAATGCATGGCCACTGTTGCCTTCTGCAGAGTCCAAGAGATCCAAATTTTCCCTTACCTGAACGACCTCCTGATTTCAGGCAGACTGTCCCAGATCTCTACACAGCCAACTCCTCCAAGTCATCTCCCTACTACATGTTCTGGGATTCAACATAAAACTTTCCCAAGTGCAACCTGAATCCTTCCCAGGACCAGGTTTCCTGGGCTGCAAAATAAGGACAGATGTTATGAGGGCATTCCTCCTGCCCCAGAAAGTGGAAATTCTGACCCAGTACCTGACGACTGTCCTTTAAGCCACCATTTTGACAAGCCAGACAATACCTCAGGTTGCTGGGTTACATGGCCTCCACTATTTCCATGCTTACTCTGGCAATGTCACACATGAGGAAATTGCAGTGGTACCTAAAGTCCCTATGGACCCAACACTCACACCCCTTGGACTTCATCATTCCCTTCCTCCCATGTCTGAGGAAGGAAATTCTGTGGTGGTTAAACCAGGTGATGCACAACCCAGGACTTCTACTGCAACCCCTTCCCCCTGTCTAGGAGATGTACACAGATACCTCGGATCTGGGCTGGGGGACTACTCTGGGCAGCCTGAAAGTACAAGGTACTTGGTCCCCCACCTTCAGGTAAAAACACATCAACATCAGTGAAATGAATGCAAGCACATTTGCCTCAGCCTTTCTTCATGCCTTAAAACAGGGACCCCTGAAAATGTTTGCAGAAAATACTACATTTCTTTGGTATGTCAACAAACCGGGAGGAACCAAATCCTATTTACTGCTCACCAGGCATAGGAACTGGGAGTCCAACACGGAATCTCCTTGCGGGCAGTCTATATCCCTTCAACTCAGAACATTCAGGCAGACACTTTGAGCAAGGTCCATGTCACAATCCCATGAGTGGATGCTTCACAAGGATGTGTTTCTGGACATTGTCCAACAGTGGGGTACACCTCAAATAGATCAGATTGCCTCCCCTCTGAACAGGGACGTCGGGAGGCATACGCACTGTACTGATTTCAGTACAACTTCTTTAGAAGAGGGGGTAGCTTTTTTTTAAAAAAAAAATGTACGTACATATTTTTTTCTTTTTTAAAACAGTGTTGGCTCCTTTAAGGAGCATACCAGCCAGTCAGAAGTGAGCTTGCGTCATGTCCGGCTGGCTGTGAGCGGGAAATGTGCAGGAAGACAATCGCAAATGGATTATCGCTACGAGCGGGAAATGTGAAGATGTAGTGTGTGGAAGGCAATCGCGAACAAATTATCCGGTAAGAGAGGGGTGTGTGTGCGTGTGCGTGTGTGTGTGTGTGTGTGTGTGTGTGTGTGTGTGTGTGTGTGTGTGTGTGTGTGTGTGTGCGCCATGTGAGAGAGTAGACAGAGAGACTGAGAGTGAGGGATTTGCTGGATTTTCTTGATGGAACATACACAAAAAGGCACAGCTACCTGTAAAACGTTTGGAAGTTCTATACTGATTGTATTGATCTTGCAAGCTAGTAGCATGACATATTTACCTAAAATTAGTTAGGATCTAGATTAGATGATAGTGTTTGCTGTCTGTCATCTATTTATTCAGAACATTTAGTTGAAATTTCTTGTACAAGCTTATTCCAGTTTGCATATTAAATATTTTAATTTATTTCAAGTAAACAACTTTATTATTCAAAATAAAACACACACCACCCAAAGGATAAACGCTCCTGCCTGGAATAGTTTAGACAATATCAAAATAAAATCTTTCATGCAGGTGCGAAATGGCAAGAGGCTCTTCGTAGTACTAAGTCAGAAAATAAACCAAGTCAATGAGCAAACCAAAACCAAACTTGCAGTCTTTAAATCAGGTTGAACAAAAGCATCCGATGTAATCCAGCATATAATTTATTAGTGCACAGTGAGCGCTTTCACCCGTAGGCTTTTTCAAACTATTACAGCAAACATTTCCCACTCCAAGTTTAAATATATCACTGACAACACCCAATTGGTCAAAACAATTTCATCAAATTTACATATATAATTAAGTAAAGTGTGCTTACTAGTACTTCATATAAGGTCACGAACTAAAATGTCACATATACTAAAAGTCACGTACAAATACTTAACCTATCTAAAACAATTTCTATATTCAGGTGTACGTGAGTAACACTAATAAAACATACTGATACAGATCGCTAACTCACATATTCATTATAAACTAATAAAAAATGTGTACAAAATTAAATAAAGGCATAGTCCACAAATTTACCTATTCCATACCAACATTACTACGTGTGCGCTACACTAACTAACCATTAAAACATTAATATCATTTAAAATAACATTCAAACAAATATTATAAAATATTATAAAGAATACATCATGTCAACAAGCAGTGTATATTCAGATCGTACGACACTAAAAATGCATGTAAAATATTCTATGTGTATGCGAACACAGACATAGAACGATGCATAAAAAATATATATAAAAAACATATTCTACCTTCAAACATTATCTAAAACATTTTTTAAAAAGGAGGAGAGAACAGTAATTCTTTTAAACTAAATCTTCCTGTATTCACCTATATCACCACTACAGAGATGGATAGGTCACATAGTGGGTTAAAGGCAAACCTGATAAGATATGAGCTATATATATTAAACCTTATTAATAATGTGGACCTTACTTTAATTATCATTAAAATAAACCTCTATATGTAAGACTGGTGAAACCCTGAATATCTCCTCTTACATATAGAGGTTTATTTTAATGATAAATATTTTACATGCATTTTTAGTGTCGTACGATCTGAATATACACTGCTTGTTGACATGATGTATTCTTTATAATATTTTATAATATTTGTTTGAATGTTATTTTAAATGATATTAATGTTTTAATGGTTAGTTAGTGTAGCGCACACGTAGTAATGTTGGTATGGAATAGGTAAATTTGTGGACTATGCCTTTATTTAATTTTGTACACATTTTTTATTAGTTTATAATGAATATGTGAGTTAGCGATCTGTATCAGTATGTTTTATTAGTGTTACTCACGTACACCTGAATATAGAAATTGTTTTAGATAGTTTAAGTATTTGTACGTGACTTTTAGTATATGTGACATTTCAGTTCGTGACCTTATATAAAGTACTAGTAAGCACAATTTACTTAGTTTCTAATTATATATGTAAATTTGATGAAATTGTTTTGACCAATTGGGTGTTGTCAGTGATATATTTAAACTTGGAGTGGGAAATGTTTGCTGTAATAGTTTGAAAAAGCCTACGGGTGAAAGCGCTCACTGTGCACTAATAAATTATATGCTGGATTACATCGGATGCTTTTGTTCAACCTGATTTAAAGACTGCAAGTTTGGTTTTGGTTTGCTCATTGACTTGGTTTATTTTCTGACTTAGTACTACGAAGAGCCTCTTGCCATTTCGCACCTGCATGAAAGATTTTATTTTGATATTGTCTAAACTTTATTATTCAGTTTTAAATACTTTGGCTAGTAATTAATTTATGAGCTTAAATGCATGCATATTGAATCTTGTGTAATGACTACTGTCTATTTGACTATCGAATAGTGACTGTTCAGAGCTAATTACTACTTAAATCATGGCTTAAGTTATGAAAAAAAGTATATATGCTTGGTTTTGTCTTGGGTAGTCTAGCTTGTTGGCAGTGTTGCTATAGAGAGTGTTGGCACTGTAACCTTACCATCTAACCCTCTTTCTAGCCAGCCCACTAGCATAGAGAGATAAAACCCTAATTGCAATGTAGGCAACCAAGGTGCATGATGGAGCTGACAGGAAGGATGGGAATGCCTAAGTTGAGAAAGAGGAGTGAAGTACGTCACATGGTAAAGTGATCCTTCAGAGGAAGGGATGGAACAATGACCTGGAAGGTAGGCATGTGGTTCATCAAACTGACAGCTGGCAGTAGCCTTCATTGAAGTGTACAGGTACATGTATTTGTGTTACAGGTAAGCATTGTGAACCACATGGTGATATGTCCCTCCATCTGTGGGAGGTCATAATTTGGATAAAACCTTGCCTATACCTGGTATGCCAGCAAGGGAACAAGAAACTCTGAAGTCTGTCTGAATGATGCCATCCCACTGGTGGCTCCCACCCTAGTGGATATGACTCTTACTTCTTAGGAAAGGATGCATTTAAGTTCAGTGTGTGTGGTCCGATGGTTGGCAGCCATGCGGGCAAAAATATGTAGAAAGAATCATTTACCCACCTTTTTGGAAAGGTGTGTGTGTGTAAATGCCCCCACATAATACACCTGCTGGCTATAGGTGTTCAGGCTCAAACCCTGTACCTTTGCTTCAGGGTAAGAAGAACCTAAAGTCCCTAACCACCACCATTTCTGAACTTTGTTCAGATTTGTTTTTCTAACAGTTGTGAGCTATGGTGAGAAGTGAAAACTGAGAACTGAAGTTGTATTTCCCCCATTATTGTTTCTGTTTGTCCTGTTTTTTTGTGTTAAGGTGTGAAGTGAGAACTGAATTTGTATTCCCTCATTATTGGCTTTGTTTGTCCAGTTTTTTTCTGCTAAGAGGTTGAGAGCCATCTAAATGATAGCCATTAAGTTTTTCTTCCTATTTTTCAAACTGCTGATTTAGCATAGTGGTATATTGCACTGACTGTAGTGCATATGGTTCTGGGTTCAAGACATGCATGGTGATAACACAGCATTTTATTCTAGCAACTTTCCAAAATTATACAAGCAATGTTTAAAATGTGTCCCTGGTTTTTGGCCTTTTGCCCCCCCCCCCCAATAAATGTTGGCTTTTTCCAGATTTCTTGTGCTGCAAAGTTCAGAGATGCAGCTGAGTGTCGACATTTTACAAGGAGCTGAGCTGCAGGGGGACTAAAGTTTAGTGCTGCTTATGCAGAGTCCGCTTGTACTGTTAATAGCACAACAGGTAGTGTACTTGCTTTTGATGCAGAAGGCTGTGGGTTCTTCTCCCACAGTAGGTAGATGCATTGCTGATGCTGTACTGTGTTATAAATGGGGGTGGATGCTGTAGTCTGTTTTGGCGAAGATATCTAGTAGTAACTATGAACCTGTTATCAGTTTGCCATCCATTCCCTATTGCAATATTACTAGAGTATCATTGTTTTTAATGCAATATTGGCAATTTATTCCTCAAGGGCAACAGGCACTTTATTTGTAGATGAAACCATGAAATATAAAGTTGTTTGCTAGCAGCAGCCTCTTCATTAGTTACAGATTTCTTTAATGTGGAATTATGTAGATGACTTTTACTAGTTCAGAGATTGTGCATATTTACTGATACTGGTGGACTGTAGAAGTTTGAGTAGACTTTTATGATGGAAATGTTATGAATTGGGCTGTTTTGTCATTATTGGTGCATGCATTTTGTTTCATTGGTTACTGGAAAAATGTTCAAAACAAATTTAAAACGCTCTCTAACAACTATACTGTATTGTACAAGAATATAATTTAATACAGTCAGGAAGGTGTATCAAAGAGCACGTGTATTTTTCATGTGCAAGGGGCCTATGATGGGGCCTATGATTTGAAAACAGCCTAAAGTTTATCTTTATCTGCCACTGGCAAAATGTATTTTCTTTGAATGTGGATTTCAATGCTGTTTCAATGAATGTGAGTTTTAAGGGCAGAGAGGTTTTAATGCTAAGTCTAGTTTCATTGTGAGACTGCATTGCTTTGTTTAGCAGATATTTATTAGCGTTCGTGCTGTAAAATGCAAAGTAAAACTTTTCTGGCAAATCATTTAGGAATGAAGTCACTAAATAATGACAGACGTTAAGTTTCAGACGTCATAATCTTCAGAAAAATGCATGCTAAAGCAAGACCTGATATTCTATCAACTGTCTTAAGTTTATACAAGATCAATTTTTAGTACTGTTTGTATGTTCCCCAATATATTTGGCCTTGTCCAGATTTCCTGCATTAAGAGGTTATGAGGTATGTGCAAATAAATCGCTTTATAGAATTAGGAATATCCAAACCTCTCAACTGTCCCCAATTTTGGCTCAAAATGTTCCTCTCCCCCTAATAATCTCTCCGCAAAATAGCAATTTTGAAGAAAACGTGGAGGGTTTACTTTTATAAATAACTGTAATGATCAGAGTTGTACATTACTTTTATTTCAGAAATGCATGTAGGTTCTCTAATTTTGTCAGCTGCTCAAGTTAACTGTGCTCATATTAAAATGGTGTCCCTTCTTTGACAGGTTCCTAGCTGTATTGTCTGGCAATTTTATATTTTTGCATCACATTTTTGGTCCGTTTTTCATAAAATTGCAGTTTTCTGGCAAATTAGTGGCAAATCATTAAAGACTGAAGTTAGAAAATAATGGTAGACATTTGAGTTTCAGATTTCATACCTTTCAGAAAATTCATACTAATGCAAGGCCTACTACTATTCTATTATCTTTCTAAGTTTATAAGAGCAATATTTTAAAAAAATGTCCTTATTTTTGGGCCTTTGCCTCAGTTTTATTTATGAGTTTGTTGCTGTAGGAGGTTGAGAGGTGTGTGTGTGTGTGTGTGTGTGTGTGTGTGTGTGTGTGTGTGTGTGTGTGTGTGTGTGTGTGTGGTAGGTATCATACCTCTCAACTGTCCAAATTTTGCAGAATGTCCAGATTTTTGCCCCATATGTTTTGTCTGTTCCTCATAAATTTTATGATTTTCTAGAAAATCATTGAAGGCTGAAGTTGCTAAATAATGACAGACATTTGAGTTTCAGACTTCATGTCCTTTAGAAAAATTCATACTAGCACAAATCATGTTATTCTAGCAACTTTCTCATACTAGCACAAATCCTGTTCTAGCAACTTTCTAAGTTCATGAGAGCATTATTTAATATTTGTCCCTGTTTATTTTAGGCTTTGTCCATATTTCTTGCACTAAGAGGTAGGTAGGGGTGTGCGTGTGTGAATGAAACACCCTAGTTAGGGGTAGCAGGTGGTTAGTAATTTACTCAAGCTCAAAAACCTGTACCTTAGTTACAGAAAACAAAAGCATGAATCCTCTACCCCAACTACCATGCTGCATTTTTCAAAGAACTGACTTTCAGGTTCATTTTCAATTCGAGGAACCGAGTTTGAGTGCATCTATATTATATTACTGAGGAGGCATTACAGCGAATGCCTCTTCATCGACACTAAAAGAGCGAACCGTGAATTATAAGAATGGCCGTAGCTTGGCTGGGGAGGGGGATAGCAGTTTGAGAGCTGTGAGTACAAATTTGAAAATCCTAGCTACACCCCTGCCTCTGAACAGACAGCTACCACTATTTTGCACCAATCCTTTAGCAAGGGCAACAGATGCCTTCTCCATTTCGTGAAAGGGGATGTTTCTGTATGCATTCCCCCCTTCCCAGTAATTCAAAAACTCCTGCTGAAGATCCAGCAGAACAGACCAAAAATCATGCTGGTTGGCTCCCTTTTGGCCAAGACAGCATTGCATCCCCCCCTTCTGCAGTTAGACAAGGGGCAATCACCGCAAGTTACCTCGGTGTACCTTCTCACACAAGACAAGGGATCCTAATCCATCCCCACTTAGAATCTCTAACCCTGTGGGTGATAGAATTCTGATCCCTTCGAGGCACCTTTACTCTGAAGACATGCTTGCAGTCCTGTAGAAGGACAGTAAACCTAATAACAGGAGATCTCTTAGCTGTCTAAATGGAAGTGTTTTTCCATATGGTGTCAGCAAAGACAGCTAGACCCATTAAACACGGGGCCCACTAGTGCTGTCCTATCTGTGTGAAGTACTCCATGCAGGGTTGGCATATTCTTCTGTTAAGGCACACTGTGCTTCTATTTCAGCCTGTCTGCCTCTTGATCTCCTCTAGCCTCCCATCTCCCTTCCAATTTATTCCTTAAGGGAGTACTGCACCTCAGACCCCCAGGAGGCGGATACCTCCTCCTTGGGATCTGAACTACGTTCTAGAAAAACTCACTGTTGCATCATTTGACCCAGCCTCCAAGGCTTCTCTGAAACATTGTACCTGTAAAACTGTACTCCTTGTACCCCTCATGTCAGCTAGGAGAGTGTCATAACTCCAGGCCCTCATAGCAACCCCTTTCTCAGAACCTGCTAGATGTGAAAAATTAGATTTAGTCTTTGGATACAGATTTAGTTTATGGTTACTCTGCTGCAGAGGTGATCATAATGTGATGAAAGGGGTAAGTTGATATATGGAATCTGTAAGTTATTTTATCCGTCCTTTTCCAAAATTTACCAAGAGATTCTTTAACTCCTTATCCAATTATGGAAAAAAAATCCAATTATGGGGAAAAAAAATTCTCAGCAAAATGCTGTACACCGACACTTAAGCAATGGCATAGGGGTTCCAGACATAAGTTAGGAACTCCCCAAAACAACGGACAGTCCAACAAGTCAGAATGACTGTTTAGGGGACCATGCCCCCCCCCCCACTGTGGCAGTCTTTTTTCCCTTCCAGAAAGACTGAATCTCCACTTCTCTTTGGCAACAGGTAGTTTCAGGCAAATGTGTTCTGAAGATTGGTTATTAAGGTTACAGATGGCAGTGGGAGGAAATTCCTTTTTTCCAGGGGGTAATTCTTCATCCACCAGACCAGACTCCTCTGTTCCCCCTATCCTTCAACACATGTCTCTTGGTGTAATAGAACCAGATCCTCCTTTCCAGTTTGGGAAAGTTTACCCATGGGTTCATTTGGTTCCAAGGAAAGAAGAAAATGCTTGGAGACAAGTTCTATATGTCCTTCTATTCCCATGTTGTAATATTCTTACTGTCAGATTGTGTCCGCCTCAGGCGACCTGAACATTGGCTCCTATACAAAAGCTTAAACCTGTTTGCTGTTGGTGCGTGGGACGTCACATGCACGGCCATAAACCAGGTGCCTTAATTATAAAGTCTGCATGCACAGACCTCAGAACTGTCCTGCTGCAGTCAAACGTCAGATCGATCACATCCCTCCTCTACTATCAAGATGTCTAAAGCCAAGTTCCCCATTGGGGAATTCTTAAAATTTAATGTTAAGTTGTCAGTCTCGCCTTCATTCGTACTGAATGGGATCGGAGCCGATCCTCGGCTCCGACTCTGCTTATACCAAAGCTCGAGAGCTATTTTTACCAGCTCGAGGTAACCCTGTATCCCACAATGCTAGGCGCTAACTACCTAAATCTCGTTTGCCGCTTAGCTGTGAGGTTGCGTTTTTGCCGGCTCTGGTAAAATTTTTTCAGAAGCAGTTTTCTGGTAAGGTTTTTCCATTTTATTTTCAGGGTTAGTGTACGTTTATTTCCTTTTTACCCGTTTAGAGTAACCCGCCTTATATAGTCCCCTTTTGGGTCTGTTTTTTTCTATCCCCTCGGTCCTAACCGTTCCCCTCATATTATCAGGCCTTCGGGCCAAGTTTGTACTCTAGTTTTTTGTCTTCAGTTAAATTGTCAGTTTAATTATTTTAATCTTAGTCTTTGGTGTGGTGAAGTGACTAGACTAAGTTTTCTTTAGTGTGTGTGTGTGTGTGTGTGTGTGTGTGTGTGTGTGTGTGTGTGTGTGTGTGTGTGTGTGTGTTTTGGGTGTGTGTGTTTTGGGTGTGTTTTACCACAAGATGTCTAAGGAGTCCAAGGTCTCAGGCTTCAAGAAGTGTGACTCGTGCTGTCAGAAAATGTCTCTGACAGACGGTCACACTTCTTGTGTTTATTGCCTAGGCCCTCTGCACCTGCAGGACTCTTGTTCTGTCTGCCATGCATTCAGTCCAAGAGTCCTGCAGGAACGCAGAAACAAGTTGATTTTGAGAGGCTTGTTGAAGCCCGAAGGTTCCCCGGCCAAGTCCTCGTCAGGCAAACCTTCCAAGCCCACTAAATCATCGGCTCCGAGTACAGAGCCTCCGACCAGTGACGCTACTTCTGCATCGGCTCTGGCTGGAGCCGAGGCTTAAGAACTCCGTCGGCTCCGATAGTTATGTCGGAACCATCTTCGAGTCGTAAGCGCTCCAGGTCCCCTTCCTTGGAGTCGGTCCATTCGGCTCCGAGATTTCCTTTGCTTTTGGAGCGCAGCCATCAGTCCCATTCCTCTCGGTCTTCCAGGCTTTCGGACCATGACCTAGAGAGGGTGGTTAGCAGACTCCTTAAGTCGCAGGCACTGGCCCAGATGCTTCATAGCCCTTCTCAACATGCAGTGGCTATCCCCATTCCATCGTCGATTCCTCCTCCGACTCTTCCTGTGGGTTCGGAGCCAGAGTTTGTGGGAGCCGGGACCGTCAACACGTCGGAGCGGATACCACCCATTTCGGCACCATCATCGGCTCTGATTTCTTCTATGGTGCCATTCTTGGAGGGATCCGGGTGCCATGACTCCCTTGTCAGCTCCGAGGGGGTGAGTGGTATCGGACCCTTGTCCGACCCCGTTCTCCCCCTCAGAGCCTCGGCGCAGGTGAGTTTGGCTCCGACATCGGCCTCGGAGCCATTCCTCTCGGTGCCGGGAGTGGTCCTTATCTCTTCGGAGCGGGGACCTTCTTCCCTGCCTAATAGGGGTGCTTTTGAGGTCATGAGGAGTGTGCTGGCCCCTGTGCCTGCTCCTCGGTTGGCTCCCTCAGCTCCTCCCACTGTAGTGCCTGCTACGGTCTCTACCCATCCTCTCGACCCTGACATCAGAGATCCTATGCCTCAGGTGCCCCCATTGGGAGCATCCTCCTCTTCTGAGGCCTCCCCTGATCCGTCAGGGGAGCCCCCTCGGAAGAGAAAATGTAAGAGGAAGCATGAGGACTCCCCTGAGTCTGTCACATCTGACACCGACTTGGATGAGTCGGAAGGCTCCCCACGATCCTCCTCTGAGGATGTCTCCTTTTCTGACATCCTTGAGATCCTCAAGCAGAGGGGGAACTGGTCTACCCTCAATCCTTCCGAGGACGAGTCGGTCTACCTAAAGCGTTTGGTTCTCGCCCTTCCACCTCCTGGGTGTCTCCGCCCTTTGACCCCTTTATAGAAGTGGTGGCCAGGAAGGCATGGACGGCCCCTGACTCGATGGAACCTACCCCACGGAGGCCTTCAAAATTTATCACAGCCCCTTCTGATAAACAGTTTTTGACCAAGGGTGTCCCTGTTGATGCCATGGTGGTGGCAGCAGCCACTCAGAAGGAACTGGCCGATCCTTCAGTACCGGTCCATCCTCCTAATAAGGATTCTAGGACTATGGATAGGTACGGCAAGCAGGCAAGCGATGTTTTCTTCAGCGACCTTTACCATGCGGTCGCTGAATTACTTATGTTATTTCACCCGCCTTCAAAGAGACTTGCTCAAAGAAATGAGTGATACCCTACAGGATCCAACAGCTGCGGGGTCTCAGGACAAAATCAACTCCCAGCTGGCAACCCTAAACTCGATTGTTAACTCCTCCATGCGGCTTATTTCTTATGCGGCCGATGGAGCAAGTAGGGTTGCAGGCACAGGCGTGGTCTTAAGACGTCACACCTGGATGCGGCTTTGTAACTTTGCTGACCCCTTTAAGGCGTCCTTCACCAACTCTCCCTTTGATGGTTCGGCGCTGTTTGGACCTCAGGTGAAGGATACTTTGACCAGATGCGAACAAGAAGGCAAGACTCTCTCTGCCGTGGGAGTCCGTTTTTCCACCCTATCTAGACCATACCCTAAAGGTCAGAAAGGTGGAAAAATGTGGTTCCGCAAACCACAGGGAGTTGCGCCGGACGCACGAGGTGATTTCCTCTCTAGAGGCAGGGGGGCAATAACAGACGCTGCCCCAGGGGCAGAGGGGGTCCGCAGAATCAGGGTAGCAGAGAAGCTGACTCTGGCCAACCCTTCCAGCATCCCTGAGAAGCTGCCCGCCTGTCCACCTTCGGATGCAGTTGGGGGAAGATTATCACTGTACCCAAAAGCCTAGCTTTCCTTCACCAAAGACAAATGGGTACGGTCGATTATATCCGAGGGTTACAAAATTCCCTTTGTCCACACCCCAAAACAGCCAAAAAGGCCCCTTCCAGATGTTCCACCTGGTCTAAGGGAACAAGCAGTATTAGAAATCTCAAAACTGCTAAGAAAAAGGGCCATCCAACCAGTCCCAGCAGACCAGCAAGGATCCAGAATCTACTCCGTTCTTTTTGGTACCTCCTAATAAGGATTTTTTTTTGGTACTTTTTGGGACTGGAGACCAATTTTGGATCTCAGCAGACTGAACAAGTCTGTTCAAAGAACAAGTTCCTGATGGTCATGCTACAGTCCATTCTACCCTTTTTGGGCCAGGACCATTAGATGTGCTCTATAGACCTTCAGGATGCGTACTACTACATCAAAATGCACAGACGCTCCAGAAGGTTTCTCCGCTTCCGGCTGGGGGCCAGTCACTACCAATTCAGGGCCCCTGCCCTTTGGTCTCACTACAGTCCCCCCGAGTGTTCACCAAATGTATGGCAGCGGTTATGGCTCATCTGAGGTGTCAAGGATTCCAGATGTTTCCATATCTGGACGACTGGCTCCTTACCGTCACCACCAAGCGTCAACTTATTCAGTCCAGAGATTACACCATTCAGATTTGCGAAGAGCTAGGTATCTCCATAAATTTCGAAAAGTCTGCTTTGTTGCCTTGTCAGTCTATTACCTTCATAGGCACCATATTAGACACAGTCGAACTATCTGCAAAACTAACGGCACAAAGAGTCTCAGATATTCGCGAACATGTTCATATCCTTCTTCAGAACAACAAAATCCAGGCCAAGTTTTAACTGAAGACTCTAGGTCTCATGGCGGCTGCCATTACGTTACTTCCCTTAGCTCTCTTCCACATGCAACTCCTTCAGTGGATGCTCTTCTCTCGGTAGTCCTTCCAGCAGCTTCCGATGTCACACAACATTTTAATAACCCAGGCATGCAAGAAACACTTGTTTTGGTGGATGGTCTCCCTTCACGTGATTCAGGGCAGACCCTTTGTCCCCCCCCCCCACTTGCTACAGTGACAACGGATGCCTCCCTGATCGGGTGGGGGGGCATTTTCAGGGCAGGACGGTACAGGGCACTTGACAACCTTTCGAATGCCACCTGCACATAAATGTCCTGGAGATGAGAGCAGTATTGTTAGTGTTGCAAGCCCTTCAGGACTCTCTTCCCATCGGGATGATTGCAGTTCAGACGGACAATATGTCCGTAGTGTGGTACATCAACAAGCAGGGCGGAACCAAGTCCTATCCCTTATTTCGAGAAGCACTCAGACTTTGGCAGTGGGCAATCTCCTGTCAGCGGTTTCTGATAGCAACGCATATCCCCGGGAAGTCTAACATCATAGCGGACAGGCTGAGCAGAGCCATTCTCATGCCACACGAGTGGTCTCTCAAGCAGTCAGTAGTGGAGAAAATTTTCGGAAAATGGGGTCAGCCTTGCTGCGATCTTTTTGCAACACATCAGAACAGCAAATGCCACAAATTTTTCACTCTCTTCCCGGCTACCCCCCCCCCCCCCCCCCAGAGATGCTCTAGTCCACGATTGGCCCCGGGGTCTCCCCTTTTCCATTAATCACTCAGTTGATTCAGAAAGCTACTGCCTTGAGATCCACAATGATCCTCATTGCTCCATACTGGCCTCGACAAATCTGGTTTCTGTTCCTGCATCGTTACCTCTTGGAGCAGCCCTGGCATCTGGACCCAGTTCCAGATCTCTTGACCCATCAGTCGGGCAAGCTGCACCAATCCCTCCCCTCTCTCAACTTCACAGCTTGGTTGCTCCACTTCCAACCTTAGCCAGGCTTCCCTTTATCTCCCATTCGGTACGTGACATCATTTTAGCTTCTCACAAATCTTCTACCAGGAGGATTTATGCCAGCAAATGGAAACGTTTTTCCTTCTGGGCAAAACCTAGGAACATAGACCCATTCGTGGCTCCTATCCAATCGGTCATGGATTTTTTGGCCAAACTTTTTCAATCAGGATCTTCTTTGTCCACTGTCAGAGTCCAGTTAGCGGCCATTTCAAACTTTCATGTTGGCCTGTCAGACTCCTCTATTATGTCTCATAAACTTTGTAAAGCCTTCCTTAAAGGTATCTTTTTACTTAAGCTCCGGTCAGACATCCCCCACTGCAGTGGGATTTGAATCTAGTTTTAACCTCCTTGATTCTCCCTCCCTTTGAACCTGCGGCTTCCTGTTCTTTGAAGTTATTTTCATGGAAGACTTTGTTTCTGGTGGCCATAACCTCTGCGAGAAGAGTCTCAGAACTTCACGCCCTTTGCGTTCGTCCTCCTTATCTGGTTTTCTATAAAGATAGAGTATCCCTCAGAACTAACCCCTCTTTTTTACCCAATCTAAACCAGACTATCGATCTCCCAGTTTTCTTCCCTAATTACTCCAACAGAGCGGAACAAAAGTTGCATTTCTTGGATGTTCACCGCCAACTCCGTTACTACCTGGATAGAACCAAGCAATTTAGGAAATCTGAGCAGCTCTTCTTATCTTATGCTGAAGGGAAGAAAGGCCTTCCAGTTTCCAAAGTAACCCTTTCTAGATGGTTGGCCTCTGTCATCACTTTTGTCTATGAACTGAGGTGTCAAAAGCTTCCTTCAAAACCTAGAGCCCATTCAACTAGAGCCTTAGCTACATCAATAGCCTTTCAGGACAGGTTGCCTTTAGATTCTATTTGTGCGGCAGCCACATGGGCCTCTCCCCATACCGTTATTTCTCATTACAAACTGGACATGGCCTCCAGAAGCCAAGCTAACTTTGGTTCCACCGTCCTCAAGAGTCTGTTCCGATGAGCCACCCAGGGTTGAGGTGCTAGGGATGCGGTCCCATCCAGCAAGAATGAAGGCGAGATTGACAACTTAACATTGAGAAGTTATGTACCTACCATAACGTTCCATGTTAGTTGTCTTCTCGCCTTCTTTCTTGCGTTCCACCCTCCAACCCCCTAGCCTGGACAGACCGATAGATCCTACGGGGCCATCTTTTTTGCCCAGTATGGTCTCCAGTGGTTATCCTTTTCTTGGGATGGGTATCTATATGGATATGCCTCTCTCTCCTTCGTTCTGGGGACAGAACTGCTATAGTGTTAGCTGTCAAACGAGATCTGGGTAGTTAGCGCCTAGCATTGTGGGCTACAGGGTTACCTCGAGCTGGTAAAAATAGCTCTCGAGCTTTGGTATAAGCCGATCCTCAGCTCCGATCCCATCCAGCAAGAAAGAAGGCGAGAAGAAGACAACTAACATGGAACGTTATGGTAGGTACATAACTTCTCATTATTGCTCGAGCTTGGTTTGTTTGCTTGTTCTTAGCCGATGTCCGCTAAGAAGGGTAAATGCCGATGCAGATGTCAAATTTAGCATAAGGATGCCAATGATCATTGTGTATTCTGTTTAAGCTAAGAACACGACCGTACATCCTCTGCCATTTGCCAGTCCTTCGTCCCTAAAATCCTTAGAAGCCACCTGGCCACCCTTAGTCTATATTTGGAAAATCAGAGGTTTAAAAAAATTAACACTTAGGATGGATCTCAAGTTGGATGCCCAGGAGGAACCACCACAAAAAGTGAAGCTTACATGGCCTATTACCTCTGCCTCTCAGTCATCGGACGCCTTCCAACCGCTGATATAGGGGCTTAGGGACTTACAGTAGAGCCGTCTACTTCATTGGCTCCCCTTGAGGAAGCCGCTTCTGAAGTACTGGCTGGCACATCCGTGGAGTTTACCCAGATGTCAGTTTTTACTGAAATCGAGGGGAACCAGGCTTCACCGGATGCCTGTCTGGGATGCAAGAGGTCCGAATCCTCGTCTCTAGCTCAGGCCCCTGAATCTCCCTCAACCTCCCCAAATCATCCGTTGCATCAGAGCAGGACAAAATCCTCCTGGGATGCAGGATTTGATCAGACCTGATGAAGCATTCCTACCTCAGGACAAGGTACTTTCCCTAACCTCTGCCTTATGGGGAATTCAAAAGAATATATTCACATACTAGCATGGAGTGTGAGTTGGGTTATGAGTTAAATGATGTTTATTTGAGACTAATGGAAAGAGGGTATGATAAAAAGCAGTTGGTAGATGGTATAAATAAAGTTATGAATAAGAATTAATACCCCACAAAGTTAAAATTGGATGTTCCTGATCCTTTAAAGAAAGAGAGAGATGTGGAGGATATATTCTTTGTGACCAAGTACACAACTTTTTCTGAAAAATTTGTCTCTTTAATTAAGAGGTTTTGGTACCTGGTCAGTGAGGATGAAGGTATAGGTGAGTTTTTTCCATATCATATTACATTTTCATTTAAAAAAGGAAAAAATTTAAAGGAGATATTAAATAACAATTGTCTATATAAAAAAATCTCCTATACCACTAGTGTGGGAACTTTTAGATGTGGTTCTTGTAGTCTATGTGATAGAGTAGTTAATATCAGGTCTATTAATAATATTAACCATACCCCCAGGCATTACTTTAATTGTAAATCTATTGGAGTTGTGTATGCTCTTACTTGTAGCTGTAATAACATTTGGTATATTGGACAAACGAAAAGAATGGTCAGGGTTAGAATTCTAGAACATTTAAGGGACATTCGAAATCTAAATCTATTTAGTCTTGTAGCTAAACATTTTTTAGAAACTCATGAGGGGAAATCTGATAGTTTAAAATATGGAGTTTTGGGTAAGCCCTTTACTTGTAGTGGTGACAACATTTCTGAGAAGCTATTAGAGTTGGAAACTAGGATGATTCTGAAGTTTAATACTCTGAAACCTTTTGGTTTGAATTTAGAACTGGGCATTTGATAGAGTTTAATTAACTTATTTTATTGATATTATTTGAAGTAATCTATTAGTTTTGTATTTATTTTATATATAAGTCTATTATAATAAATTTATAATATAACATATTAAAAAATGTATATTTATTAAGATGAACATTTACTTAAAGGAAATTAATATAAGGTCACTTTAAAAAGTATATATGTTTCTCCTTTTTTGGAATTTATTAGTAAATTGATTGATTGTTTGATCATTTACTATAAAAACTGCTACTGCTTAGCAATTAGCTGTGATCCTTGAAGGCGAATTGCCGAGGTACCAGGTCATTTACATTAAAGGAGAATTGGAAAAGTGCTGGCTGTTTGGTGTGTTGCTGCTGTCTTGTTTTTCACGTTGCTGTGTTTTTTCTACTTTCCCTAACCGACCACTTCCTGGATCTTATCCAGACCCACCAACTGTCAGCAAGACCATTCATGCTACTTTTGGGTCTTAGGGCAGCCAGTATTCCTATGCTACCACTAGCCAGGATGCACATGAGGAAGCTACTATGGTATCTAAACAATGTGTGGTCCCAACACAGCCACCCTCTAAAGTTCCAGATCCCCTTCCTACCCTGCCTCAAGGCAGAGTTACGGTGATGGATTCAAGAAGTTCAAATGAACCCAGGCCTTCTCCTCCTACTCTCCTCACCAGTTCAACATATACACAAAGATGCCTCAGATCTGGGCTGTGGATCTACCATGAAGGGCCTCAAGGTGCAAGAAGCTACCCCTCTTGAAAAAAACACATCAACGTAAGGGAGATGACTGCAGTTCATTTATAGCCCTAAAAGCCTTTCTCCCCCTACTACAGCCAGGCCCCCTTCAAATCTTTACAGGCAACACCACGGTCATATGGTACATCAACAAACAGGGTGGACCAAGTCTTAACCTCCTCTGCAGGCAGGCAATGCAGATTTGGTACCTAGCCTCACAAAGCAACTTATCTCTGCAGGCAGTCTACATCCCATCCCAGGACAACCACCAAGCAGATCCTCTCAGCAGATCATTCTCTCTGCATCATGAGTGGATGTTGCACACACAAGTTTTTCTAGACATTGTCCACCAGTGGGGGCACACCTCAAATAGACTTATTTGCCTCCCTCCAGAACAAACAACTGAGAAAATTCTGTATGAAGGACCACTCCCCACTAGCCTGGAGAGTGGACACCTTCACCATCTCATGGAAGAGATGATTTTTGTATGCCTTTCCTCTCATTCAAAAGGTCCTCCTGAAAATCAGGAGGGGCAATCCAAAATCTTGCTTGTGACTCCCTATTGGCCAAGGCAGCATTGGTTCCCCCTTCTACTCTCCCTCGTCAAGGGCAATCACCACAAGTTACCCCACAAGGTGAACCTACTCACACAGCAGAAGGGAACTCTTGTCCACCCTTATCTGAAAATGTGTCTAACCATTGGGTGATAAACTTTTAATACCTTTCAGACACCACTACTCTTGAGGACATGCTTTCTGTCCTAAGGTAGGCCAGGAAACTTAACACAAGGCAATCCTACATTTTAAAATGGGAAAGATTCTCCAAATGGTATCTCCAAAGGCTTAGGGATCCCTTTCCAGCGGATGTACCGCTTGTCTTAGCTTGTGTGTGAGCTTATCAAGGCAGGTCTTTCATTGAGAGTGCACCTTTCTGTTATCTCTAACTGCTTACCCTTAGACCTTCCTTTACTCTCCAGGCTAGATGTTAAATTGTTCCTGAAGAAGGTTTTGCACATCAGACCACTGAGGAAGCCTATCCCACCGCCTTGAGACCTAAACTTTATCCTGGAAAAACTCACATTAGCTCCATTTGAGCCAGCTAGTTCTGCATCACTACAAATGTGCGCATGGAAAGCTATCCTGCTGGTTAGCGCTCACCTTAGCCAGAAGGGTATCAGTGTTGCAGGCTCTCATGGCATGCCCCCCCCACACTATCTTCCACAAAGACAGGGTGACCCTGCACACCAACTCTTCTTTCATGTGCAAAGTGTTCAAGCGAGCTATCATTAAATCAGTCCATTCACCTGCCCACCTTCTTTCCCTCTCCTACCAAAGACAGCGAAACAATACTCTATTCCCTGGATGTTCACAGGCAGCTAAGGTTTTATTTGGACAAAACTAAGACAATTGGAAAATCTAATCAACTCCTTGAATCCTTTCATCCCAGGCCCTGGGCAAGGCAGTCTAAAAACAAACCATCTCCTGTTGGGTCAGGAAAGCTATTTGCTTTTGCTGCTCCTGCCACGGCAAGGATTTACTTCAGGGGGCAAGAGCTCTCTACTAGCGCTTGTAGCATCCTCCAAGGCCTTCTTCAGAGGCCTAGACACAGCCTCTGTCCTGGAGATAGCCACCTGGTCCACTATACACACCTTTACCAGACACTACAAATTGGATCATATCTCCACAACCAGAGCAGGCTTTGCTAGGGCAATCCTGGAGGGATTTCTGGAATCAGCTACCTCTACCTCCACCCATCCTCCTTCCTAAGCTGTGGTACTCTCCTACAGTAAGAATACTGCAACATGGGAATAGAAGGACATAGAATACTGCGTAAAATCTTACCATAACCATAGATGTCCTTCTCATCCACGATACAGTACGCCTTCCCTCCCACCTACCCTCCTGCATTCCTTTCCACCTGTCTGTGTGGCACCCTGGGCACCACCTAGACTGTGGTCACACTGGGCAGTCTATGGCATTTCACCAGTCTAGAGGACATAAGTTGGCTCTACCTAGTCTACTGTCCAACTGGGCATTTCAGAGGTTTGTGCATACAAATGTCACATTTAAGGCACCTGGTTTATGGCCCTGCATGTGACATCCCACGGAACAAACAGCAACCAGACTTAAGCTTTTGTATAGGAGCTGACGTTCGGGTCACCTGAGGCATAGAATCCCACAGTAAGAATACTGCAACATGGAAGGGAAGGATATCTATGGTTCTGGTAAGATTGTACACAGCTATTCTTTCTCTAAAGGAATTTGTGATGGTGCCAGTTTCAAAATACTGTCACTAACCTGTTGCCGCCTCTTCCTCATTTAAGTTTTTTGGTAACACTAGATGTTAAGTTGTCAGTCTCGCCTTCATTCTTGCTGGATGGGTTCGGAGCCAATCCCGTTTGCCGCTTAGCTGACGAGGTGCTTTCTTCTACCGGCTCTGGCAGGTTAGTGAGTTTTTCTTGTCAAAAACTTAAATTTTCTACCCCTATCCTTTCTATTTAGTTTAGTTTTTAATATAGAGTATCCCTTTAGTTTAAATCGGGTCTCCCTTGTGTTTGTATTCCCTTTTTTTATTCCCTTTTAACTTTTAGGCCTTTGGCCCACTCCCTTTTTTCCCGTGTCTTTTCAGTGTGACTGGATTTTCATTTGGTTAAAGGGTGTGTCTGTGTGTTGTGTCTGTGTTACATACAGTCTATTTAGGATGTCTGAAGACTCCAAGGTCTCAGGCTTCAAGAAGTGTGATTCGTGCTGTCAGAAAATGTCTCTGACAGACGGTCACACTTCTTGTGTCTATTGCCTGGGACCTTTGCACCTGCAGGACTCATGTGCTGTTTGCCATGCATTCAGCCCTAGAGTCCTGCAAGAATGCAAAAAAAAACGTATTCTTCGAGGCTTGTTAAAGCCTGAAGGCCCCTTGACCCAGTCTGCGTCGGGGAAGCCTTCAAAGACTTCCAGGCCATCGGCTCCAGCTTCAGAGCCGTCTGCTGGGAGCATTAAGGCTGCTTCGACATCGGCTCCAGCTGGAGTCGATGTTTCGAAGTCTCAAACCGTTACCTCGGCTCCGGCCGGAGCCGAGGTTGTTAAGACTCAGTCGGCTCCAATAGTCTTATCGGAGCCACCTTCAAAGAAGAGGTCGAGGTCTCCTTCCATCGGCTCCATCCACTCGGCTCCGGGATCCCCTCTTCTGTCGGAGCGGAGCCATAGGTCTCATTCCTCTCGGTCCTCCAGACTGTCCCGACCATGACTTACAAGGTGGTGAGTAGACTTCTTAAGTCCGAGGCACTGGCCCAAATGCTGCATAGCCCTACTCAACAGTCAGCGGCTATTCCCATCCCTGCTTCTATTCCTCCTCTGACTCTTTTGAGTTCGGAGCCGGGGCTCGTCGGAGCCGTGACTGTCGGTGCGTCAGAGCCGATACCTTCCCTTTCGGCTCTGTCTGCTCCGATTTCCTCCTTGGAGGGATCTCAGCGCCGAGCTTCCATCGTCGGCTCCGAGGGGGCAAGTGGCATCGGACCCTTGTCCGACCCCGTTCTCCCTCTCGGAGCATCAGCGCTGGTGAGTTTGGCTTCGACATCGGACTTGGAGCCGTCCCTGTCGGTGCCGGGGGGGGTCCTTGTCTCCTCGGAGCGGGGACCTTTGGACTTGGCTGATCGGGGTGCCTTCGAGGTCATGCGGAGCGTGCTAGACCCAGTGTCTACCCCACAGTCGGCTCCGTCAGCTCCTCCCTCTTCAGTGCCTGTGGTGGTTTCTACCCACCCCCTTGTAACAGACCGTAGAGAGCCAGCTCCTCAGGTTTCCCCATTGGGAATATCCTCCTCTTCCGAGGCCTCTCCTGATCCGGTAGGAGAACCCCCTCGGAAGAGACAGCAAGAAGCACATTGACTCCCCTGAGTCTATCACCTCTGACACCGACTTGGAGGAATCTGAAGGTTCCCCTCGGTCCCCCTCTGAGGATGTCTCTTTTGCTGACATCCTTGAAACCCTTAAACAGAGGGGGAACTGGCCCGCCCTTAACCCTTCAGAGGACGAGTCTGTTTACCTTGAGGCGTTTGGCTCTCGTCCTTCCACCTCCTGGGTGTCTCCTCCCTTTGACCCCATCATGGAAGTGGTGGCAAGGAAGGCTTGGATGGCCCCTGATTCAGTGGAACCTACCCCAAGGAGGCCATCAAAATTTATTACTGCCCCAAAAGAGAAACCGTTCCTATCCAAGAAGGAGTTAGCCGATCCTTCGGTACCTGTCCATCCTCCTAATAAGGAGTCTAGGACCATGGACAGGTATGGTAAGTGGATGTTTTCCTCAGCGACCTTTGCCATGCGGTCGCTCAACTACTTGTGTCACTTCACCTGTCTCCAGAGGGATTTACTCAAGGATATGGGTGAGGCCATGCAGGATCCAACAGCTGAGGGGTTCCAAGATAAAATGAACTCCCAGTTGGCAACCCTGAATTCGATTGTCAACTCCTCCATGCGGCTTATCTCATATGCGGCTGATGGGGCGAGTAGGGCCTTAGGCACAGGTGCAGCTTTACGACGTCACGCCTGGATGCGGCTTTGCAATTTTGCGGACCCTTTCAAGGCGTCCTTCACCAATTCCCCCTTTGATGGCTCAATGTTGTTTGGACCTCAGGTGAAGGATATTTTGACTAGGTGCGAGCAGGAAGGTAAGACTCTCTCTGCCGTGGGAGTCCATTTTTCTACCCCTTCCAGACCTTATCCCAAAGGTCAGAGGGGGGGGGGGGAATGTGGTTCCGCAAACCACAGGGAGTCTCATCTGACGCACAAAGTCGATTCCCCACTAGAGGCAGAGGGGGGAGCAACAATAGATGCCGCCCCAGGGGCAGAGGTGGTCCGCAAAACCAGGGTAGCAGAGAAACTTTCTCTGATAAACCCTTTCAGCATCCCTGAGGAGCTGCCTGGCTGCCCACCTTTGGAGGCAGTCGGGAGAAGATTATCACTGTACCCAAAAGCCTGGCTTTCCCTCACTCAAGACAAATGGGTACAGTCCATCGTATCCGAGGGTTACAAAATCCCCTTTATTCACATCCCATCCCAACCCAAAGGATCCCCTTCCAGACGTTCCACCCAGTCTAAGAGAACAAGCAGCATTAGAAATATCAAAGCTGCTGTCAAAAAGAGCTATCCAACCAGTCCCAGCAGACCAGCAAGAATCCGGAATCTACTCCAAATTCTTTTTGGTACCAAAAAAAACAGGGGACTGGAGACCAATACTGGATCTCAGCAAGCTAAACAGTTATGTAAAAAAAATCAAAATTCCGGATGGTCACGCTACAGTCCATACTACCCTTCTTGGGTCAGGACAATTGGATGTGCTTGATAGACCTTCAGGATGCGTACTACCATATCAAAATGCGCAGATGCTCCAGGAGGTTTCTCCGCTTCAGACTGGGAGCCAGTCACTACCAGCTCAGAGCCCTGCCCTTTGGTCTCACTACAGCCCCCCCGAGTGTTTACTAAATGTATGGCAGTGGTCGCGGCTCACTTGAGACGTCAAGGATTCCAGGTGTTTCCATATTTGGATGACTGGCTCCTTACCGCCACCACCAGGCATCAACTGCTTCTATCCAGAGACTTCACCATCCAAACTTGCCAAGCTCTAGGCATTTCAATAAATTTCAAAAAATCTGCCTTGTCAATCTATTACCTTTATAGGCGCTACCTTAGACACAGTTCATCTTTCCGCCAGACTAACAGAGCAAAGAGTATTAGATATCCACAAACAAGTTTACCTTCTACTTCAATGCAACATGATCAAAACCAGGGTAGTCTTGAAGGTATTAGGACTCATGGCAGCTACTATTACACTTTTCCCCTTAGCTCGTTTTCACATGCGGATCCTCCAGTGGATGCTGTTTTCTCAATGTTCCTTCCTACAGCTCCCGATGTCTCATCATCCTACTAACTCAATCATGCAAGAATCACCTGTCTTGGTGGATCACATCACCTCAAGTTCTCCAGGGCAGACCCTTCATTCCTCCCACCCCAATCGCCACAGTGACGATGGATGCCTCCCTGATCGGGTGGGGGGGGGCATTATCAGGGCAGGACAGTCCAGGGCATGTGGCAATCTTTCGAGTGCCACTTGCACATAAATGTCTTAGAGATGAGAGCAGTGCTTTTAGCGTTGCAAGCCCTTCAGGACTCTCTTCCCACAGGGACTATTGCAAATCAGACGGACAACATGTCCGTAGTATGGTAAATCAACAAACAGGGCGGAACTAAGTCCTACCCCTTATGTCGAGAGGCACTCAGACTTTGGCAGTGGGTGATTTCTTCTCAGCGTTTTCTGATAGCAATGCACATTCCTGGGAAGTCCAACGTGATTGCGGACAAGTTGAGCAGGGCTATTCTCATGCCTCACGAGTGGTCTCTAAAAAAAAAATCCGTGCTGGAAGAAGTCTTTCAAAGATGGGGCCAGCCTTGCTGCGATCTTTTTGCTACTCCCCAAAACAGCAAGTGTCACGACTTCTTCACACTCTTCCCTTTACCAGGCCAACCCACCAGAGACGCTCTAGTCCACGATTGGCCCCGGGGACTTCTGTATGCTTTCCCCCCCCTTTCCACTGATCTCTCAATTAATTCAGAAAGCTATTGCCTCGAGAGTCACCATGATCCTCATTGCCCCTTACTGGCCTCGACGGATATGGTTTCCGTTCCTCCATCATTACCTCTTGGAGCAGCCTTGGCATCTGGACCCAGTGCCAGATCTTTTGACCCACCAGTCGGGCCAGCTGCACCACTCCCTCCAATCTCTCAACCTCACAGCGTGGTTTCTCCGATTCCTACCCTAGCCAGGCTTCCCTTAATCTCTCATTCAGTCCGTAACATCCTGATAGCCTCTCACAAGTCTTCTACCAGAAGGATTTACAATAGTAAGTGGGAACGTTTTTCCTTCTGGGCAGCATCAAAAAATATAGAC
Organism: Protopterus annectens; assembly: GCF_019279795.1. Classification (NCBI taxonomy): domain Eukaryota; kingdom Metazoa; phylum Chordata; order Ceratodontiformes; family Protopteridae; genus Protopterus; species Protopterus annectens. The sequence goes on along the minus strand of NC_056730.1, from coordinate 139,539,321 downwards.
CCCTTCACTGCACCTATCCACTCTGTCCTAGACTTCCTGGCAGAGGCTCTTCCTCATCTACGATTAGAGTACAACTAGCTGCTATATCTAACTTTCATGTAGGTGTCTCGGACTCCAGTATCATGTCCCATAAACTCTGCAAAGCCTTTTTAAGAGGTGTCTTTTTGCTCAAGCCCCCAATCAAAGATCCCCCACCTCAATGGGACTTGAATTTGGTCCTAGCATCCTTGATTCTCCCCCCCTTCGAACCTGCGGCTTCATGCCCTCTTAAGTTGCTCTCATGGAAAACACTTTTTCTAGTAGCCATAACATCAGCTAGAAGGGTATCTGAACTTCATGCTCTCTGCAGTCGTCCTCCTTACTTAGTTTTCCATAAAGACAGGGTGTCCCTCCGGACTAATCCGTCCTTCTTGCCTAAGGTTTCCTCTGAGGCAAACCTAAACCAGGCGATTGATCTCCCCGTCTTCTTCCCTGATTATTCCAACAGGTCAGAACAAAAGTTACATTTTCTAGATGTTCATCACCAACTTAGATATTATTTAGACAGGACTAAACAGTTCAGAAAATCTGATCAGCTCTTCCTGTCTCATGCGGAAGGGAAATTGGGCCTTCCAGTTACTAAAGTGTCCCTTTCAAGATGGCTTACCTCAATAATTACCTTCATCTATGAAATCAGACATCAAAAACTGCCTTCAAGACCTAGAGCTCATTCAACTAGGGCATTAGCTACATCTGTAGCTTTTCAGGACAGGCTACCAATAGATTCCATTTGTGCAGCAGCCACTTGGGCTTCTCCTCATAACTTTATCCTGTATTACAAATTGGATATGGCCTCCAGAAACCGTGCCAACTTTGGTTCCACTGTTCTCAAGAGCCTGTTCCGATAGGCCACCCTGGGTAAGGTGCTAGGGACGCGGTCCCATCCAGCAAGAATGAAGGCGAGATTGACAACTTAACATTAAGAAGTTATGTACCTACCATAACGTTCCATGTTAGTTGTCTTCTTCTCGCCTTCTGTCTTGCGTCCCACCCTCCTTCCCCCTAGCCTGGACAGACCGATAGGAATTTTTGGGATCTTCCATTGACGTTTTCCTTCCCACATGTTCTACCACCTCTATTCTCCCTTTTATGTTTGTGGTAGCTTACCTACAGGTTTATATATAGAGGTGGGTTCCTTTTCTCTCTTCTCCATTCTATGGAGACCAGAAATGCTTGGTTTTAGCTATCAAACGAGATCTGAGTAGTTACCGCCTAGCATTGTGGGATATAGGGGAGCCTCGAGCCGGTGGAATAAGCTCTCGAGCTTTAGTATTGGCCGTGTGCTCCGAACCCATCCAGCAAGAAAGAAGGCGAGAAGAAGACAACTAACATGGAACGTTATGGTAGATATATAACTTCTTAATTTAAAAGATGCTTATCCCATCCCTATTCACCTAGATTTCAGGAGTGTTCAAGTGTTGATCTCCAGTTATAGCTCATTGCAGGCTACAGGGTATCCTCTTTTATTCCATATTTAGATGACTTTCTTATCTTTGCGGGGTCTTTTTCAGAGTCTGTATTCTGTCTTGGGTGGGAGATGTCTTACAAGTTGGTGCCCCAGTAGAACATTCAAAAGACTCCCATCACAGAGGATTGTGTTCCTAGGATGTCTGCTAGACACCTTAGTTTAAAGATCTTTTCATCCACAGGAAAAAATACATCTATATTTAGGGTTTTTACACTTGGTCAGTGCGAGGGAATATCTTAGGATTTTGGGTATCATGACATTTCTGATTCTCATGGCACCTCAGGCAAGGCTCCACATGAGAGCGATACAGTGGTGTTTGAATTCTCTTCGGCCCCAGCACCAACACCCATTATCTTTTCAGGTCTCAGTTCTGGAATTTGTTAGAGAAAGTGCTTGGTTGAGACTGCAAATCTCCCCAAATCCAGAGCTTTCCTTCTCCCCTTTGCTCCAGAGTAGTTAGTCAGCATGGACTCTTCAGACTTTGCTTTGGGAGCAGTTTCAGGAGGGACAGAAGTGTAAGGTGTTTAGGACACCAAGGACAAACACAGGCACACATATATATGTATGGATATATATATATAAGGCAAACCCTCCTGAATGGAGACTAGATCAGGGGAGTCTTCCAAGATTTGATCCATCGGTGGGAAGTTCCTCAAGTTAGACCTCTCTGCCTTCTCTCATCAGCCGGCAGAATTCTGCTCCAGGATTCCAAGAAGGCCCGAAAGACTGATGCTTTTTTCTTTCTTTCCTTGGCCAAGAATGTACCTGTATGCTTTTCCACTGATATCCAGGGTACAGTGTTCATCATAGTGATAACTGGTGCAGTAGCATTAGCTATATAGGAATTGTATCTTGCCAAGGATGTAACAGCCATCCAGATTACAATGCTTTAGGGCAACTTCCACATGCCCAAACTGTCCAGCTTACAAAGCTTCAGGGCAATTTCACGTACTGAAAATGTCATGCAGCTCAAGCTGAGCTGACTAAAAGTTTGGGTGCGAAGCCCTTCAGTTTACCTCAGCTAAAGAGTGGAAGACTTTGATCCTCAAAAAGCTTCAGAGGTCAGTTTTATACTTTCTTTTGATCTAGGAGGGTTGTATTTTAACACTGTTTCAAGATTTTGACATACTTTTAAATGGAGTACTTCCTTTTTCCCCCTCTTAGTTTAAAAGTAGTGTAAAGTATCTGAAAACATTTTCTGTAGAGAAATTTATTTTTATTGTGTGGAGCTGGTGGAGTTTTAAATTGATTTTTATTGTGCTTTTTTATGCCAAAAATAACTTTGGACTAGTACTGTTTACCTGCAGTTACTGCTATTCTTCCCTGAGAAAGAGTCACAATTTTTGGCTTGCCATGGAACAGACTACCAGTCTCAGTCTGTCCGTCTTCCACCCTCAAAGAAAGTTAAGCAAAGCAGCCTTTGCCACTAGAACAGGCTAGCATTTTCCCTCAGCAACAGATGGGTGATTCTGTTGTGGCTGTTTGCTGTGCCTTAGACATTGTTTACCCCAGTTCCCTCTGATAACACCTGCAGATACTATGGACCAGGGGTTACCCACCTCCTCTGCAGCTGTTGGAGTCCCCTCAGTGGCCAAGGGAAAGCCACTATTGTTGGTTTGGGAGGGGAAACTGGTAAGATGTCCTTCAAGGATGCATCTGCAGTCCTTACAAATGGGTTGTCCTGTCGTCAGGCAGCCCTTCGGTCGGCCGGATTCCAAAGTCTGGGTCTGGCTTCGGCTGGTGTCGCACTTCACCCGACGTCATTGCGGCAGTTATTCGGGTATAAAGGCATCAGCCGACGCCATTTTCCCCAGTCTTTCTTGCCACGTGGCGCCCGAAGCAGAAGCTGTTCGCAAGTGCCGGTCGGTCAGATCCAGAGATTACTACTACCGAATACTACTTCGAAGACTTCTATAAAGCTACACTGCTGGGGACTCTTTCTTGCCTCAGCCGATGTCAGAGAAAGTTAATAACTGTTTATCTTGTGGGAAACAAAATAGTGCCTTTTTTAGGCAAGGCTCAAATTCTAAACCTACCACCCTAGAAAACAAAAATGGGAAGAAATTGAGGGTAATGCTGCTCAATGCCAGAAGTCTAAATCTCAAAATGCACGCACTCGAGGCCCTTCTCAGTATGGAGAACATCGATGTCTGTGCTGTAACTGAAACCTGGTTCAAGGCTCCTGAGAGCACCCCGGCACTATTAGGTTTTACCTCATATCATGCGTTCCGGCCCCAAAACCCGGACCACTCCACAAAAGGAGGGGGTGTATCCATATTCATAAAGGATACTCACACCTCCAGGTTGGTGGCAACGCATGAAGCTTCGGAAACCATCCAGGTGCAACTAACCATAGGCAAAACTGCTCTACAAATTGTAGCATGCTACAGGCCACCCTCTCAAACTCAGGAACCCCACACAGCCTTCCTGAAGACACTGGAGGGTATAAATGTATCTCCAAACACCATCATATTGGGTGACTTCAACTACCCGAATATAGACTGGGAACATTACTCAAGCCCTAACTTTCTAGCCCAACGGTTCCTGGAGTTCATAAATTCAAATGCCATGGAACAGCTAGTCACTGTTCCCACGAGAGGAGAAAATATACTAGATCTCATTGTCACAAACATGGGGACAAAATGCTCCACACCGAAGTATATCCCTCATTGGTGAGATCTGATCATAAACTAATCTCACTGGAAATCCACATCCCGCCCCCACCCCAAACACAAAAGACCATAGTGAAGAACTTCTAAAGCAAACTTCACACTACTCAAGACTGGTGTGGTATCCTTCAAGGCCCCTGAGTCAGAGGAAACCACAACCCAAGCTGCGGAAGCCCTTACAAATGCCTTCTATGAACACCTCCAGGACTGCATGGATCAGGCAATCCCAAATAAAACCAAGACTCTTTCCACAAAGGGCAAACGTCCAGTCTGGTGGACCCCAGCCATTAACAAACTTTACAATAAGAGGAGAAAGCTATTACATGATAGAACAAAATCCATAAAAGCGAAGTCACCCCTGATCATTATTAGTAAAAAAATACGAGCACTCATAAAATCAACTAAGGCCTATTTTGAGACAAAATTGCCATGGATTCAAAGGACAATCATAAGGCCTTTTTCAGCTATGTTAGGAACCTGGGTGGAAACTCACAGATATGCACAGAATAAGTCCAAATGATACAAAAATGACTGAACGGACAGACATTGCCAACAAACTGGCAGACAGGTACAGTGCAAACTTCACCCCTCTCCCTAAAGGAGAGATAACTATCCCAGCCGAGTGTAGCCTCCCGGACATCTCAAATGCGCAGGTGAAAGCTGCTCTCTCTAAAGCTAAAAACACAGCATCAATGGGACCGGATGGTGTCCTCGGCTGTGTGCTACACGAGCTAAATGAGGAATTAACCCGCACATAAGGCAGCTGTTTAATCTCAGCCTTACCACAGGATACTTGCCCAAGGAGTGGCGACGGCAACTGTGGTCCCACTCCACAAAGGTGGCGCCTCTACGGACCCTGGTAATTACCGCCCCATAAGCTTAACAAGTCTAGTCTGCAAAGCTATGGAGAGGATCATAATGGAGCTCATAAACAAAGATATAGGGACTTGCAGACATTGGACCCGACCCAGTTTGGCTTTGTCAAGGGAAGATCATGCCTTTTGAACTTGGTCGACTTCTTGAAATAGTCACCAAGGCCATTGATGAGGAAAGGCAGTCCATACAGCCTACCTTGACCTTGCAAAGGCTTTCACACAATATCCCACTCGGGTATTGTAGAAAAACTTAACAGCTTAAATGTAAACCCATATGTCACAAGATGGGTTGCAAACTGGCTTAAGGACAGAACCCACAGGGTTAGAGTTGCTGGCGCTGTGTCAGACTCCAAGCCGGTCACAAGTGGTGTCCCACAGGGCTCGGTCCTTGGCCCCTATTGTTTGGCATCTACTTCTCAGAAGTACAGGCCAACATGGGAGGACTTTGGCTGACAAAGTTTGCAGATGACTGCAAACTGGGCGCCATAGTGGAAAGTGCATCGGACACGGATATCCTTCAGAAGGGACTCACTGAAACAGATAGCTGGTGCCAGAGCCATGGCCTGAAGTTAAACGCCAAAAATGTATAGTCATACCCTTCGGAAAAACAAGGTAACCCCAAGCTACCATATAGGTGGCAATCCACTAAGCACAGAAGAGGTTATCAGGGACCTGGGGACCCAGGTTGACAGTGGCCTTTCTTTTGACACTCACATTGCTAAAGTGGTTAGAAAGACCTTCTACATTGCCCACCTGATCATGAAGGGATTCACATCCAGATCTAGTGAGGTCATTGTTCCCCTGTACTCTTCACTTATCAGACCAATGATCGAGTACAATGCCCCATTCGGGATGTATCTCACCCGACATCTGCAGCAATTGGAGAGACCCCAAAAGCTCCTCACCAAAAGGATAAAGGACTCCAAAATCTGTCATATGCTGCCAGATTGAAGAAACTCCAGCTCTATTCAGTCGCATACCGTCTGCTCAGAGGTGACATGTGCCTGACATACAAGGCCATGTCCAACCCGTAATTAATGGACTTGCTCCACCTCAAAAATCCAAATCCACCAAAACCACTAGAGCAAGCGACTTAAACCTTAGCACGGATATAAATAGGACGTGCTGGAGGGATAGATTTATCACTCAGCGACTCCCTATGCTGTGGAATAAAATCCCGGTCCATGTGAGGCAGAGCACCTCGCTGACTCTGTTCAAGAGAAATCTAGACCTGTGGATGGGAGATCGAGGTTTACCCGGAATCATCTCTGGGTCACTGCTGGACAGAGGCACAACAAACTAATGGGCACAGTATTTTTTCATATAAGGGGTGGCGTAAGCCACAATAATTTGGGCTAGGCTTATAAATGCCTTAGGGCAGATAGCCTAGTATAAACCTATGAACCTATGAACCTATAAGGATTTCCACTCCTATTGCATACATTGTTTAGGCCCAGACCACGACGTAGCAGCTTGTCTAGCCTGTGCTTCTTTTAACCGACGGACGCTTAGACGTCGCTCGGACTTTGCTGAACAAATTTTCGGCTCCGATTTTGCCTACATTATGCCGTCGGATCCTCCGACTACACAAATAACCAAAAAACGCAAAGAAAAGGACCGACACTCGTGGTCCGGTTTCGGCCGAAACCGCGGTTAAGCAAACCACGAATGTCTCGGTTTCGGCCGAAACCGAGCAAGCGGTTCTTTCTTCAGCCGAAAACTTGCCTTCTACAGAGGCCTCTTCTATCCTGGTAGAAACGGCTTCTGAAATCCAACCTTCTGTTGCGATTTCACAGGATTTATCAGACACCATTCCCCTAGATATTTCTACCCCTGCACGTGGAGCTGCTAGGCCTCCTCCAGCTATGTCTGTTAAGGCCTTTGCCAGGGCTAAGGCGGCCAAAGCATCAAAACCTGTGCCTGCCAAGCCCCCCTCTCACAGGCCCAGCACCAGCTCCCATATGCTTTCTTTGGCAGAGGACCTCATCTCCTTAATTCGTGGAGCCCAGCCTCATCCAGACAGGGCCTCTCTCCCTCCTCCAGAAAAAAGGCCTAGAGCAGAGCCCCCTGAGCCAGTAGCCACAGATGATTCCTCGGATGACTCGGATCATACAGACCCTCCTGAGGCTTCTTATTCTCCTTACAAAGACTCTGATGCTGAGGAGTCCATCCCTTCAGCCTCTCCTCCTGAGGAATTTTCCTTTGGGGAAACCTTGCATGCTATGAGGGAACAATTTCAGTGGCAGGGCCAAGATTGCTCAGACTCTAGGAAAAGGCTTAGGACCTTTCTACACTTGCCACAGCATAGGCCTTTAGCTATACCTCCAGTCCTTTCTGTTGTTGATGATGCATTTAATGATGTTTGCACTGCTCCTGATACTTTACCTCCGGCCCCTGCTAAGCCCGATAGGTACTACAGGGTCCCGGACACTCATCACCACTTATATAAGGCTCCTTTTGCAGATCCAGAGACTATCTCCCAGGGCCCTAAAGCTGTAGCAGCTACTTCTTCTAAAATCCCCCTCTGAAAGGGATTCCAGGTCCTTAGAGAGATGGGGTAAGTTTACACCTCTGCTACTTTGTCAGCTAGAGCTTTGAACTGCCAATTTCATATGATTCAATATCAAGAGTTTATGCTTGACCAGTTGACTAAAAAGCTGTCCTCAGAAGAATCTATAGATAAAAAGTATGTTCAAGAAATGTTGCATAACATACAGCAGGTTAGTAACCATTCTTTAAAATGTGGCTATGATGCACTGGAGGCTTCCTTTAGATCAGCCATGACTGGCACAGTTATCAGGAGGCATGCATGGTTGAAAGAACAGGCATTACCAGACCATGTCAAATCTAAGCTTTTGGATGCACCTATGGACAAGGTCAATTTATTTGGTGCCCCCACACAGCAGGTACTAAAAAAGATGGAAGAGAAAGCAAAATCTGTGCAAACAGTGAAAGATTTCTTACAAGTTCAACCTCCAAGGTTTAGCAGGAACTGGCCCTCCGAGAATTGGTCCTTTCCGGACAACTCTAAGGCACAAAGAGGCAGGAATAGGCGCTCTAGAGGCAGAAACCAATCCAGGGGTGCCTACAGGGGTCGCCAGTGGCAGGGCAACAACCAGCGAGGCACGGATACAGCCACCACCACTACAACAACTCAATCACAGTGACTTGGCGGTGGCACCGCCTACCAGGGAACAACTAGAAGCACCCTTAGGCGGAAAGCTAACATTATTTTCAAGAAACTGGCACTGCATTACAAGAGAAAAATGGATTTTGCAGACTATAGACAAAGGCTACAGGTTCCATTTCCATGCACTCCCAGGAAAGAGAGGAAGGCCAGCCAAACCTGCCACCTTCTCAAAGGGCAGAAGCTCTAAAACAAATATCTCAATTATTAAGAATGAGAGCTGTGGAAAAGGTACCATTTCTGGAGCAAGGGAAGGGATTTTACTCCAGGCTCTTCCTGGTACCAAGAAAAGAAAACAAATGGAGACCTATTCTAGACCTGTCCGCTTTAAACACATTCCTCATTGTCCCAAAATTCAAAATGCTGACCCTACAGCAGCTTCTTCCCATGCTGGGCAAGGAGTCTTGGCTGGTAACTCTAGATCTCAAGGAGGCATACCTGCACGTCCCCATAAGACCAATTTGCAGAAGATACCTCAGATTTCTTGCAGGATCAGAGCATTATCAATTCTCAGCATTGCCCTTTGGCTTATCTACTGCGCCCAGAGTGTTCACGAAATGCCTGGCATCAGTAATCGCTCATTGCAGACTTCAGGGAATTCAAATTTATCCCTACATAGACTGCCTGATACAAGCGGACAACAAAAACAAACTCGCAGAAGATTTACAAAGAGTCATCTACCTGCTGCAAGCCCTGGGATATACAGCCAATACAAAAAAGACAAGGCTGATTCCATCCCAAAGAATAACCTTTCTGGGTGCAGAACTGGACACATCAAAACAAATGGCATTTCTAACTGCAGAAAAGAAAGAGCAACTTCCTCTCTACTTCTTGGCATTGACAAAGCAGAGCCATCTAACTGCAAGAAAAGTGCTACAAGCTCTAGGCTTCATGGCATCCTGCATAATTCTGGTACCTCATGCCAGGCTGCATATGAGAAAGCTACAGTGGTACCTAAAGAATTTGTGGTCTCAGCACAAGCACAGCCTAGAAACCAACATTCCAATAATCCCATGCCTGAAGCAAGAGTTCTTATGGTGGGCTCAGGCCTGTCAATCAAACACAGGACTGCCCTTCTGCAAAAGTCAACCAAGACAAACCCTCACGACAGATGCCTCAGACCTCGGTTGGGGGGCACACATGATGGGCAAGTGCTTTCAAGGCCTATGGACTCAAGACCAGCTGCATCTGCACATAAATCTAAAAGAAATGATGGCAGTAAAATTGGCAATCCAGGCATTCAGACCTTTTCTCCAAGAAGGCCAGTTGATAAGGACAGACAACACCATAGTTATGTGGTACATCAACAAACAGGGAGGCACACACTCATGCCCTGTATGCCGGTTGGCACTGGACCTATGGGATGTGGCTCTGAGCTACAACATTCAGTTACAGGCAATTTATGTACCAGGGAAGGAAAACATTCTAGCACATATTAAGCAGAACTACAACAGATGCCCACGAATGGATGCTGCATCCGGACATCTTCAAAACCATCACAAGAGAATGGGGATTACCACAAATAGACTTGTTTGCATCCCCCTTCAATCACCAGTTGAAGAAATTCTGCACAAGGACTTACCACCCACTTGCTTGGAAGGTGGACTCCCTATCCTTCAGTTGGAAAAGCCTGACAGCATACGCATTCCCACCACTACCTTTGATGCACAAGGTGCTTCTCAAGATCAAAGAGGAACGTCCGAGGATCATTCTGATAGCCCCAGACTGGCCAAGACAACATTGGTATCCACTTCTGAGGAGCATGTCCCGGGGACAAATATGGACACTGCCCCTGATCCCATTGCTGCTGACACAGAACAACTACAACATTCTGCATCCAAACTTAAAAACTCTGCAGCTAACTGCCTGGAACATTGCATAACAGCAATTAACCCGAATTTATCCCAAAGGGTTAAAGACATAATCCTGGAGGCTCGTAGACCTTCAACAAGAAAGAATTATGCAGCAAAATGGAAAAGATATCTCATCTGGAGTACTGCAAAGGGGCAAGATGTGACACTGGTGAACATAGCCAACATCCTGGAGTACTTGGCGGAGCTCTTCCATACAGGCCTGTCCTATTCCTCCATCAAGATACATGCATCAGCTATTTCAGCAGAGTACAGCTTGGATCCTCCTGTCTTCTCGCACCCTCTGCTCAGACAGTTTCTGAGAGGAATCAAAAATGTAAAACCTCCCAGGAAACTTCCATTGCCCGCTTGGGACTTGAACTTTGTGCTAGAAAAACTGACTCTTCCCCCTTTCGAACCAGCAGCAACAGCAGAAGTACAATACTTATCCTGGAAGACTGCTTTCCTGCTGGCAATAACTTCAGCAAGAAGGGTCTCTGAACTACAGGCATTAATGGCAGTGCAACCCTTCCTAATCTTCCATCAAGACAGAGTGTCCATGAGAACAAATCCTACATTTATGCCTAAGGTGGTATCCAGAGTATCTTTAAATCAGGCTATCCACCTTCCTACATTCTTCCCCAACCCACAGAACAGGGGAGAAAGGCTCTTACATACCTTGGATGTACATAGACAATTGCGCTACTACCTGGACAGGACAAAAAACAATAGAAAAACTGACCAGCTTCTGGTAGCATATGCAGCAGGAAAGGAAGGAAAACCTATTTCTAAACAGACAATCTCCAAATGGATAGGAAATTGCATTAGATTTTGTTACTCCTACCATGGAAAGAAAACTCCAGAGAACATCAGGCCTCACTCCACAAGGGCTACAGCCACTACCACAGCTTTCTTACGAGGAGTGGCTACCAAGGACATTATAGAGGCTGCTACTTGGACCTCCGTGCATACATTTGCCAAGCATTATAACTTACCTTTATACTCTAGATCCCGTGCTGGCTTTGCCACTGCTGTTTTGCAAGGGATCCTAACTACACCATAATCTCTTCTCATTTCCTCCTCCCTAGTTTAGCTATGGTATTCTACCCATTTGTAAAGACTGCAGATGCATCCTTGAAGGACATAGTACAGTTTTATACCTACCATAAATGTAGATGTCCGAGAGGAATGCATCTGCAGTCAGGATTACCCACCCTCCTTCCCCTCTGAGGTACTCCTAGGGTATTTGCCAATCTTCAGCTAGCTTGGGGGGGATCTATTATGGTGTATTTGTTTGTATATATGTACATACATGCTTATTTTATGTGTTTGCTCTCTACTATTTGGAAACTTTGGCATTTATCCAAATTTAGCCATCCAAGAGGGCACCTGGCATCTGGGGCAAGAAACACTGAGGAAAATGGCGTCGGCTGATGCCTTTATACCCGAATAACTGCCGCAATGATGTCGGGTGAAGTGCGACACCAGCCGAAGCCAGACCCAGACTTTGGAATCCGGCTGACCAAAGGGCTGCCTGACGACAGCACAACCCATTTGTAAAGACTGCAGATGCATTCCTCTCGGACATCTACATTTATGGTAGGTACAAAACTGTACTATTTCCCATGTGTGTTAGAGTGCAGTGACTTCCCTGGGGAAGTAGCTGCTACCATTAGTAACATAGTTGGCCCCATTTTTCCTGTCTAAAAGAAACCGAAAACCAAGCACGTAGCTGCTACTCCTTAAATTTCTTTGGATAGGAGCAGATGTTAAGTTGTCAATCTCGCCTTCATTCTTGCTGGATGGGTTCGGAGCCGATCCTCGGCTCCAACTCGGCCACTTACTAAAGCTCGAGAGCTAATTTTACTGGCTCGAGGCAACCCTATATCCCATGAAGCAAGGCGATGACTACCCAGATCTCGTTTGCTGCTTTCGCTTGCGAGGTGCTTTTTTTACCGGCTCCTGGTAAGTTTTTCAAATTTCAGACTTTTAGTCTCCCCCCTTTAGTTTTAGTCACTACTGTTGTTGTGTAAACTCTTAACTGTTAGTTTAACCCTATTTCCATTAGTGTTCCCTATTTTTCCAGTTATTTATCCCTTCCCCTAAGTTAGGCCTTAGGCCTTCCCCTTTCCTAAATTTTTGTCAGGGATTCTGTGTGGTGGTTGGGTGTGTTTGTATCCCTGTTTTTAATTTTTATTGGATTGGGTGTTTATTGTGTGTGTGTCTGTGTTTTTTGTCACTTAGTGTTTCCTTGACACAATTATGTCGAAGGACACAAAGGTCTCAGGCTTCAAAAAGTGTGACTCGTGCTGTCAGAAGATGTCTCTGACAGACGGTCACACTTCTTGTGTTTACTGCCTGGGACCTCTGCAACTGCAGGACTCTTGTGCTGTCTGCCATGCCTTCAGCCCAAGAGTCCTGCAGGAGCGCAGAAATAAATTAATACTGAGGGGCTTATTAAAGCCTAAGAGCTCTCCGACTAAGTCGGCTCTGGGGAAGCCCTCGAAACCAGTTAAGCCTTCGTCTCCAAGCCCTAAGCCATCGGCTACTGGTTCGCCTTCTGTGACGAGATCGGCTCCGGCCGGAGCCGATCCTTCTATGTCACAAGCTACGGTATCGGCTCCATCCGGCACCGATACCGCTAAATCTGGGCACTCAGTGTCGGCTCCAGCTGGAGCCGACGTATCCTCGGCTCCTTCGGCTCCACTTATCTCAAAAAAGAGATCAAGATCCCCTTCGTTGGTGTCTATACATTCGGCTCTGAGATCACCCCTGCTCTCGGAGCGGAGCCATCGGAGCCGGTCTTCTCGGTCGTCCAGGCTGTCCGACCACGACCTTGAGAGAGTGGTGAGTAGACTATTAAAGTCTCAGGCATTGGCCCAAATGCTCCATAGCCCGTCTCAACAGACGGTAGCTATTACACATCCACCTAACATTCCTCCTTCGACTCTCTTATAGAGCTCTGAGCCGGAGCTCCTCGGAGCCATGACTGTTGTGACTTTGGAGCCGATACCACACCCCCCTTTGGCTCAGTCGTCCTCTGCTCCGATCTCCTCCTTGATGCCTTCATTGGAGGGATCCGGGCATCTGGTCTCTCTCGTCGGCTCCGAGGGGGCGAGTGGCATCGGACCCCGTTCTCCCTCTCGGAGCTTCGGCGCTGGTGAGCTCAGCCCCGACATCGGCCTCGGAGCCGTCCCTGTCGGTGTGGCCTGGGGTTCCTATCTCTTCGGAGCGGGAGCCTTCTGGCCTCTCTGACGGGGGGGAGCCTTCGAGGTGATGAGGAGTGTACTAGCTCCAGGGCGTAGTCAATGGTCAGTTCCATCAGCTCCTCCCACTACAGTGCCTGCTGACGTCTCTTCCCACTCTCTTGCTCCCGGACCCAGAGATCCAACGCCTCAGGTTTCCCCACTGGGAATATCTTCCTCTACCGAGGCTTCTCCTGACCCGTCAGGTGAACCTCCGCGTAAGAGGACATGTAAGAGGAAGCATCTAGACTCCCCCGAGTCTATTACATCCGATACTGACTTGGATGAGTCGGAGGGATCCCCAAGGTCCCCCTCTGAGGATGTCTCTTTCTCAGACATCCTTGAACTCCTTAAGCAGAGGGGGAACTGGCCCTTAATCCTTCTGAGGACGAGTCAGTATACCTGGAGGCGTTCGGGTCTCGACCCTCCACCTCCTGGGTGTCTCCGCCTTTTGACCCTCTTATGGACGTGGTGGCTCGGAAGGCATGGATGGCCTCTGATTCGGTGGAACCTATTCCTCGAAGGCCTTCTAAATTCATCACGGCCCCACTTGATAGGCAATATTTGACAAAAGGTGCCCCGGTTGATGCCATGATGGTGGCTGCAGCCACCAAGAAGGAACTAGCTGATCTTTCAGTACCTGTCCATCCTCCTAACAAGGACTCCAGGACTATGGATAGGTACGGCAAGCGGATTTTTTCTTCAGCGACTTTTGCCATGCGGTCGCTGAACTACTTGTGTCACTTCACCCGCCTTCAAAGAGATGTTCTTAAAGAGTTGGGAAAAGTTTTACAGGATCCGTCAGCTGCTGGGTCCCAGGATAAAATTAACTCACAGCTAGGAATCCTATACTCCATTGTTAACTCCTCCATGCGGCTCATTTCATATGCAGCCGATGGAGCGAGTGGGGCCGCAGGCACAGGAGCGGCTTTAAGGCGTCAATCCTGGATGCGGCTTTGTAATTTTGCAGATCCCTTCAAGACGTCCTTCACAAACTCTCTCTTTGATGGCTCGACTTTGTTCGGACCTCAAGTGAAAGACACCTTGACTAGATGCGAACAAGATGGCAAGACTCTTTCTGCCATGGAAGTCTGTTTCTCCACCCCTTCAAGACCTTACCCAAAAGGTCAGAAGGGAGGGAAAATGTGGTTCCGCAAATCTCAAGGAGTCACGCCTGACGCACGAGGTCAGTTTACCCGCAGAGGCAGAGGGGGTAACAACAACAGACGCCACCCTAGGGGAAGAGGCGGTCCGCAGAATCAGGGTAGCAGGGAGCCTCTCTCTGACAAACCCTTCCAGCATCCCTGAGATGTTGCCCGATTGTCCACCTTCGGAGGCAGTCGGGGGAAGATTATCGCTGTACCCAAAAGCCTGGCTTTCCCTTTCTCAAGACAAATGGGTGCAGTCGATCATATCCGAGGGTTACAAAATTCCCTTTATTTAAACCCCAGTTCAGCAAAAGGGAACCCTTCCAGACATTCCACCCGGTCTAAGGGAACTAGCAGTACCAGAGATTTCAAAACTGCTAGCAAAAAGAGCCATCCAGCCAGTCCCAGCAGACCAAATAGGATCCGGAATCTACTCCAGGTTCTTTTTAGTACCAAAAAAGACAGGGGACTGGAGACCAATATTAGATCCTAGCAATGTAAAGAAAACAAGATTCCGGATGGTCACGCTTCAGTCCATTCTACCCTTTCTGGGCAAGGACAATTGGATGTGCTCGGTAGACCTTCAGGATGCGTACTATCACATAAAAATTCACAGGCGCTACAGAAGGTTTCTCCGCTTTCGGCTGGGGGCCAGGCACTTCCAATTCAGAGCCCTGCCATTTGGACTCACTACAGCCCTCAAGAGTGTTCACCAAATGTATGGCAGCGGTTACGGCTCACCTGAGATGTCAAGGATTCCAGGTGTTTCCATATCTAGACGACTGGCTCCTCACTGCCACCACCAGGCATCAACTTCTCCAAGCCAGAGATTACACCATTCACATTTGCAGAGAGCTAGGGATTTCTATAAATTTCAAAAAATCTGTCTTGTCGCCCTGTCAATCTATTACCTTTATAGGCGCCAAGTTGGACACTGTACAACTTTCAGCAAAGTTAACAGACCAAAGGATCTTGGATATTCAAAACCACATCCATGTGATTCTTCAAGCGACAAAATTCAGGCCAGATTTGCTCTGAAAGTTTTGGGTGTTATGGCGGCCGCCATAACACTTCTTCCCCTTGCCCGCTTCTACATGCGTCTCCTACAATGGACGCTGTTCGCCCAATGGTCCTTTCAACGACTTCCCATGCGTCACAGGATCATAATAACTCCAATTTGCAAAAGGCATCTGACCTGGTGGATATTGTCCCCTCAAGTCCATCAGGGCAGACCCTTTGTTCCTCCCGCCCCGGTCGCCATGGTTACATCGGACGCCTCCCTGATCGGGTGGGGGGGGCATTATCAGGGCAGGATGGTCCATGGCACTTAGCAACCTTTCGAATGCCACCTGCACATAAATGTCCTGGAGATGAGAGCAGTGCTTTTAACGTTGCAAGCCCTCCACGACTCTCTTCCCCTGGGAACTATTGCAGTTCAAACGGACAATATGTCCGTAGTCTGGTATATCAACAAGCAGGGCGGAACCAAGTCCTATCCACTGTGTCGAGAGGCACTCAGACTTTGGTAGTGGGCAATCTCTTCTCAGCGGTTTCTGATAGCAATGCATATCCCCGGGAAATCCAACATCATAGCGGACAGGTTGAGCAGAGCTATTCTCATGCCTCACGAGTGGTCTCTCAAACAATCTGTGATGGAAGAGATTTTTCAGAAGCGGGGCCTTCCTTGCTGCGATCTTTTTGCTACCCCTCAAAACAGCAAATGCCCCGACAACTTCTCTCTCTTCCCCCTTCCAGGCCATCCCCCCATAGACGCTCTAATCCAAGATTGGCCCCGGGGACTTCTCTATGCCTTTCCTCCTTTCCCTCTAATACCACAAGTAATTCAGAAAGCAACCGCCTTGAGAGCCAAAATGATTCTTATTGGCCTCGACAGATATGGTTTCCGTTCCTACATCGTTATCTTTTGGTACAGCCATGGCATCTGGACCTGGTTCCAGATCTTCTGACCCACCAGTCAGGGCAGCTGCACCAATCCATACCTTCTCTCAACCTCACTGCTTGGTTGCTCCACTTCCATCCCTAGCCAGGCTTCCTATGATTTCTAATCCCGTCCGGGATATCATAGTAGCTTCCCTTAAATCTTCCACCAGAAGGATTTACACTAGTAAATGGCAACGTTTCTCCTTCTGGGCAAAAGCTAGGAACATAGATCCCTTTACTGCTCCGATTAATTCGGTCTTGGACTTCCTAGCCGAGATTTTTCATTCAGGATCTTCCTCCACAGTAAAAGTTCAGCTGGCAGCCATTTCAAATTTTCATATCTGCTTGTTGGACCACAACATCATGTCACATAAACTTTGCAAGGCATTTCTTAGAGGTATATTTCTACTTAAACCTCCGATTAGAGACCCCCCACCACAGTGGGATCTAAATTTAATTTTAACATCCTTGATTCTTCCCCCTTTCGAACCTGCAGCTACCTGTTCATTGAAATTTCTTTCTTGGTAGACGCTCTTTCTAGTCGCCATTACTTCTGCCAGGAGAGTATCTGAGCTTCATGCCCTCTGCATTCGTCCTCCCTACTTAATTTTCCACAAAGACAGAGTTTCTTTAAGGACTAATCCGTCTTTCTTACCCAAAGTGGCATCGCAGACAAACTTAAATCAATCTATTGATCTTCCAGTTTTTTTCCCAAATTATTCTAATAGAGCGGAACAAAAACTACATTATCTCGATGTTCACCACCAACTGAGATATTATCTGGACAGAACCAAACATTTTAGAAAATCTGATAAACTGTTTTTATCCTATGCAGAGAACAGGAAAGGCCTTCCAGTATCCAAGGTAACCCTATCTAGATGGCTGTCTTCTGTGATTACATGCATTTATCAGCTCAGAGGTAAAGAGTTGATTTCTAGGCCAAAAGCCCATTCTACCAGAGCACTAGCTACAGCTACAGCTTTTCAGGCTAGACTCCCAATAGACACTATTTGTGCAGCAGCCACATGGGCCTCTCCTCATACCTTTGTTTCACATTACAAATTAGACTTAGCCTCCAGAGACAGAGCAAATTTTCTTTCCACCGTTCTCAAGAGTCTGTTCCATTGAGCCACCCAGGATAGAGGTGCTAGGGATGCGGTCCCATCCAGCAAGAATGAAGGCGAGATTGACAACTTAACATTGAGAAGTTATGTACCTACCATAACGTTCCATGTTAGTTGTCTTCTCTCGCCTTCTTTCTTGCGTCCCACCCACCATCCCCCTAGCCTGGTCAGACCGAGAAGATTGTTCCTCTTCCTTGAAGAGTCTTGATCCAATTTTTCTAGCTAATCACCTTACTAGTGTCACTAGATCAGGTTGGTCCTTTTCGGGGGATTATTATTATTACCTGTTCCTCCTCCTCTCCAGTTGGAGGAATATATTGCATAATTTTCCGTAGCTACCAAATGAGATCTGGGTAGTCATCGCCTTGCATCATGGGATATAGTTTTGCCTCGAGCCGGTAAAATTAGCTCTCGAGCTTTAGTAAGTGGCCGAGTCGGAGCCGAGGATCGGCTCCGAACCCATCCAGCAAGAAAGAAGGCGAGAGAAGACAACTAACATGCAACATTATGGTAGGTACATAACTTCTCATTTATTGGGTCTGGTGTAGGGTTTAATTCAGGTTATTGATCATGTAGAGCAGTTTCTGGTAAAAGAAAGAGGGATTCCTCTTTTCCTGAAGAGATTCAATATTCTGAATCTGAACAGGAAGACGCAGTGATGGCTACAGGGCTTTTTCCCTATGATTTCTGATTCAGGCTCACAGGAGGGCTCTTTCTGATTCTCCCTGTGGAGGCTTTTGTTTTCTGTGAAACTATTCCTAGAATGTGCCAGTTTTCATTGGGAGAACACTGAGGTTTCTCAGTCCCTCAGAAAATAGTGAGAGTTGTTACAGACTGATTTTCCAGAGTCTACAACCATACATGATCTTTCTGCTTTAGAGGATGTGTTACTTCCTGCAGTTTTCCTGACAGTCAACCAGCTGCCCCTGTAAAGGCAGATAAGATATATAAAGTTCCTCAGTATTTTGAATTTTTGTACACTATTCCCAAACCTGACTCTGCAGCTGTGGCTGTCATTGATCCAACTGCTAACCCTACTCTCTTTGGTAAGGATGATAAAACTGTGTGTAAGTATTGAAAAAGTGTATTCTTCTATAGCTTTGATTATTTTTCAGAGTTTTAATTCGTTAGGCTTCGATGTTTGTTCTGACAATTTGTGAAAATATGAGATTTTATTTGCGGTTCCCTCTTGTAAAGAAAATTTGGTTTAAAAAAAATTTATTTTTTTATACAGCCTGAGAATTCATAGAGCTTTGCTTCTCTTACCTTATCTCATAGATAAATTAATTTATTTATTCTATTTCATTAATCTATCTAATTTTCATTTTTTATTTAAAAAGTTTATATTATGCATTGACTATTTTAAGCAAGTTAGAGGTGGTTTCTTTGACATAATTTTATAAAAATTTTTAATTCTTTATTTCACTATACTATTACAAATATATAATATATTTTAGAAACAGCGAGTTATAATTTACATTTACATTTTTATATGACTATTTTTTTATATATTTATATATTTATATTTATATACTTATTTATACACATTTATTTATTCATATTTTTACATACATATATATTTGCATATCTATTTATACATACAGTTATTTATTTATCCATATATATATTTACATCAAGTATTTTCATGAATGGAATTGCTTTAGTATACACTAGTAAAAAATTTTTATTAAGGAATAATGTGAGCAGCTTTACATTTTAAGTGAGCTAAAAATGCTGCATAAGTTGCCCAATGATTTATGCTAGAACATTTTGCATCAAATACTCGTCTGGTTGCTTTGTAATATTGTTTTATAATGTGCTTAGAATAGGCAACATTTGTTCAGTTGTAATTTCATGAACTTTTGAATGTTCTTGAAGTGTTATGGTAGGGTTTGTTCTATTCTTTATGTTTGTCTATGTTTGTTTTATAATACATTTTTAAATGAGGAGTTTTTAAAAACAGTCTTCCTTTAAATTCCTGAATGCTCAAATGCTTTCTTAATTACATAAGTAGTTAATTGATTAATTCAAGACAACTGTTTATTGGCTGAGCCTCCCTATAAATCTGCAGCTATTTTTCACATTAAATTGTCTGATGAAGCGTATGGTAGCATACGCGAAAGCGCTTACCTTTTGTCTGTTTTTATAAATAAAAAGTAAAAGTTTTTTAACGTGGAGAGTCGGAAGCTTCTTGTTTTATATTAAAATTTGGTTTAAATTTAGTTTCTTCAGTTGCACAGGTTCTCCGGTTCGATCCTTGGCTGGGGTGCCTTCTGTGCGGAGTCTGCATGTCCTCCCTGTGGTTGCATGGGTTTCCTCCCACATCCTAAAGACATGCTGTAGGTGGATTGGACACTCTAAATTGGCCCTAGGTGTGAGTGTGTGCATGTGTGTGCCTTCTGTGGAAGGTTGGGTGCCGGGCTGGCAACTTGACACCATAAAACTCCACTGCGAATCATGAGTGGACAGGTGATCCACTGTGGTGATCCCTAACCAGGAAAAAGCCGAAAGAAGTTGCACGGGTCTCTACTTAATGTTTACACTGTGTATGATTCCTCTGATACTACTTTCTGGGCTGTGGCCACTGGAACTGTTTTGAGGAGGTCTTCATGGCTGCTTTATCAGAACCTCCCAGGTGATGAAGATTTTAAGTATCCCTTGGATAGAGATTGTGTTTGGCTCCTCTGCTACATAAGTGATGAGAAAGTGTGATAGAAGGGCAAACTGATCTAGGGAATCTCTCAGATTTTCAGCCCTCTTTTTCCTAATTGTCCAAGAGATTTTCCATCTCTTTGTCCAATTTTGGCAAAAAAAAAAAAAAAAAAAAAGGTTAAACAATCTCAAAGTTCAGGGAAACAAAAAAAAAAAAGAAAAATTGGCAAGTGGGTTTCAGAAAGAATCTTGACCAAGGACAGTCCAAGTCTTGACTGTTCAAGAAACCTCTGATGCCTCCTCCCCCACCCTGGCTCCTTTTTAATCTTCCGAAATGTCTGCATCTCCACTTTTCTTTTTAGCAGTAGATTGTTTCAGACAAATGGGTTCTAGGATATATATGGCAGTGGGAGGAAGTTCTTCCCTTCCAGGGGGTCATTCCTCATCCTGCAGATATTTCCACATGTTTTTCATCACATGCTGTCTCAGGGAGTGGTAGAAGCCAGTTCCTTCACAGGTGGGAGAGCTTTTTTTATTCAAGGATGTTTCTAGTGCCAAAGAAAGAAAATGTTTGGAGACCAGTTATGGGTCTTTCTTTCCTAAACCTGTTTACAACAGTGCCCAAATTCAAAATGATTTCACTTCACAACTTCTCTTCTTCCTCTTTCAAGTTTCCTGGTAACACTAGACTTAAAAGATTCTTAATTACATCCTTATTATTCCAGACTTCAAAGGTTTTGTCTAGATTATACAATCAGTTCTGTGTCTAACCCTTGGAACTATTTAGTGCACCAAGAGTGTTCACAAAGTACCCAGCTCCAGTTACAGCTCATTGCAGGCTGCAGGGCATCGATATTTTTCCATATTTCAACTTGCTTATTTTTGCAGTGTGTTATTCAGTGTTCTGGAATCTCCGTTTCTCACTGGTGAGAGGTCTTGTATACAAGTTGGGATTCCAAAAGAACATTCAAAACTCTTGACTTCTACACACAGGATTGTGTTCCTGGGATGTCAGCTAGGCACCTCAGTTCAAAGAGCTTTTCTTCCACAGGAAAAAAAAAACATATCTTTATTTAGATGTGTTGTTAAGGTTTTCTACTAGCTGTGATGGAGTACCTAGGATTTTATTTTCACAGCATTTGTGATTCTCATGATACCCCTGGCAAGAGTCCAAACAAGAAAGATACAGTGGTATCTCAAAACTCTGGTCCCAGCATCAACTTCATCTATTTTCTTAAATCCCAGTAATGTGGTTTGTTAGAAAAGTCTTTGGTGGAGATAACAGATATCCTTAAATCCAGGTCTGCCCTTCTCCCTCCCTGCTCCAAAGCAGTCACCATGGATGCTTTGTACTTTGCTTTAAGAGTAGTTTCCGGAGAGAGAACTGCAGGGAAGTGTGGGACACCAAAGGATGGATGCAAGTACATACATATATATATATATATATATATATATATATATATATATATATATATCAAGGAGTTGCATGCCCCGATCAAGGCCCTCAACTCTCTGAACCATCTTTGGTCCCTGGGACCTTTTCAAGTGGTTACAGACAGTACCACGGACGTGTGGTACACCAACAATTAAGGAGAAAAGCACACAGTACTCCCTTTATAGACTAGCCATGTTAGCTTAGGACATAGCTTCACAGCACAATCTTACTCGTCATGCATCCTACAGCCTGTCAGAGCAAAAATAAAACTGTATCAGCGGGTCTTCCAATATTTGATCCATCTGTTGGGAGTCCTCAAGTTAGACCACTTGGCCTCCTCTCTAAACAATCAAATGGCAAGATTCTGTTTCAAGACTCCATACAAGAAGGTCTGGAAGACGGATGCCTTTTTTCCGTTGGACAGGAATGTTCCTGTATGCCATTTCCACTAATATCCAGGGTGTTTTGAAGATTCAGAAAGACCCCCCCCCCCCCAATACTGTAGTGACGTCCTTTTGGCCCAGGCAGCTGGAATCTGTTTACTGAGGACTTGCATCAGGTACTAATGATGTATTAGTAAGTTTTCTAGTTGGTGCCAACAAAGTAACCAGCACCTGTTCAAGGTTAGTTGTTCTATGGTTTTACAGTATTTGTGAGTTACTATCCTGTGGCTTTTCTTATTCATCTGTCAGTCATGTTCGTTTATTGGCCATTTTGTCAGGTCTGTCTGTGGAGCCTCCTTTTTCAATGCAGTTTTGTATAAGAAGCCTACAGGGAAATCTGTGCACAGTTCCCTTGGGCTCTTAATTTTGGGTTAGAGAAGCTAGCACTTCCATTTGTACCCGCTAAATGGACTGATTTGAGGTTCTTAACATGGAAAGCAGTTTTATTGATTGTTCTTGATTGTAAGAAGTGCATCTGAGTTACAAGCTCGGGTCTATATTAAATCAGTGAACGCTGATTTATCGACCCCATGTAAGTGAAAGCTTACAATACCGAACACTCAAAACAGCAATTTTTTTTCCCCCTGGGATGTTAAGTATATTATATATGTTGGAGTTGGTATATTATATAATCGAAGACGCAATTCTTCAAATGCGTCTTGTTCGAACTTGAAAGCACGAAACAGCATATAAGCAATTTCTTTCCCTGGGAAAGAAATTGCTTGGCCGCCTCCATTATTTTGCCATTTTCATCACTCTAGCACGATGTTGGAGTTGGTATTTTTAAAGTAGGGGGTGGGGGGGGGGCAAAGCCCCCAACTTTATGTAATGTTTTGAAGTTTTTATTTTTTATTTAATTTATGTAATGTTTTGAAGTTTTTATTTTTATTTCTTTTTTTTTATTATTTATTTTTTTATTTATTTTGTGGAACAGCGATTTCTTCCCCTGGGGAAAAAAATTGCTGTTCCACAAAAAAATATAAAAAATAAAAACTTCAAAACATTGCATAAAGTGGGGGGGGTGTCTTCCCCCCCCCCCACACCCCCTACTTAAATATACCAACTCCAACATCGCATTACAGTGATGAAAACAGCAAAGTAATGGAGGCGGCCAAGCGATTTCTTTCCCAGGGAAAGAAGTCACTTGTATGCCATTTCGCTATTTTGCTGTTTCGTGCTTTCAGGTTTGATCAAGATGCATTTGAAGGATTGCGTCTTCGATTATGTAATAGGAACCCACAAGCGCTTATGTTGCGTTAACCTTATCTGATTTTCCACAGGGGCAGGATTTTCTTTGATAATGTATCATTTTGTACTTTAAGCCAAATTAACCATTTTCCCTTTTTCTAACTTGAACCTAATTTTGAGGGAGAAAGGATACTTCGTACCTGGGATGTCTGCAGACAACTCTGGTACTATTTTGACGGAACTAAATCTTTCAGATCTTTGGATCAATTTTTCATTTCTTCTGAAGCTAGAGATGGGACAACCAACCTGTGTCAATACAGACGGTTTCCAGATAGGCTGTTACGTTTTGTTGTATTAAACCACAATAAAACTATTCCAGGCATGGTCAAGGGCCCTCTCTAACAGTGCCTTGGCTTAATCTGTGGCTTTTTTGGGAAGGGTTGGATCCTGTAAGTATTTTGGGAGCTGCAGCCTTGTCCTTTGTACGTACTTGTACAAAGCAGTACAAGCGTGATTCCTTCTCTAGGTGTAGATCTGGCTTTGCCTGGGACCATTCTCCAAGGTCTCATGGAACTCTTCTACTTCCACCTCTTTAATGTTCCCGTGTAGCTGCGGTTATTGCTGCAGTAATATGATTAACATAGTACAGTTGTATAAGTAAACTTAGCATAACCGTAGATATTCAAATGATTATGGCTACAGAAGCCACTCCCTCCATCCTATCCCCCTTGTTTTTTGGTGTGTTTGTCAGGGTGTGGATATTTTTAGTTATTCCTAGCACTGTCCTTTCAGGCTGTGCCTCCATCTGTCTGTTGGCAGGAAAATTCTGAAGGGCTTGGCATCCAAACTTGTCTTAGTCATCTTAGCTCAAGCTGCCAGACAGTTTGGGCTTATGGAAGATGCTCTAAAGCTTTGGAAGCTGGCGGGTTAATGTCCTTTGGCAGGGTATAACCTTGTATAGCAAAACTATTGTAGCAGTGATCATTTGAACATCTACTGTTATGATGAGTTTGCTGAACAGAACATCTGATGTTGTAAATCTTTTGTTCATACATTACCAATAGGACCTCTGTTCCTTCCTCGGAACCGATACAGCTGATGTCCTTCAAGGATGCATCTGCAGTCCTTACAAATGGGTTGTCCTGTCGTCAGGCAGCCCTTCGATCGGCCGGATTCCAAAGTCTGGGTCTGGCCTCGGCTGGTGTCGCACTTCACCCGACGTCATAGCTGCAGTTATTCGGGTATAAAGGCATCAGCCGACGCCATTTTCCTCGGTCTTTCTTGCCGCGTGGCGCCCGAAGCAGAAGCTGTTTGCAAGTGCCGGTCGGTCAGAACCAGAGATTACTACTACCGAATACTTCTACCGAAGACTTCTAAAAAGCTAAGTACCCCGTTGGGGACTCTTTCTTGCCTCAGCCGATGTCAGAAAAAGTGAATAACTGTTTAACTTGTGGGAAACAAATACCTCATAAAGATTTCCACTCTTACTGCTTACCTTGCTTAGGCCCAGACCACAACGTAGTAGCTTGTCTAGCCTGTGCTTTTAACCGACGGACGCTTAGACGCCGGTCGGAATTTGCTGAGGAGTTTTTCGGCTCCGATTTTGCTTACATTATGCCGTCGGATCCTCCGACTACGCAAATATCTAAAAAGCGCAAGGAAAAGGACCGACACTCGCAGTCTGCGGTTTCGGCCGAAACCGCGGTTAAGCCAACCCCGAGTGTCTCGGTTTCGGCTGAAACCGAGCAAGCGGTTCTTCCTTCAGCCGAAAACTTACCTCCTACTGAGGCCTCTTCCAACCTGGCGGAATCGGCTTCTGATATACCTCCTGCTCTTGCAGTTTCTCAGGAATTGTCTGACACTATCCCCCTGGATATTTCTACCCCTGCACGTGGAGCTGCTAGGCCACCTGCATCCATGTCCATTAAGGCCTTTGCCAGGGCTAAAGCAGCTAAATCTACGCCTGTTAAGACCCCCTCTCACAGGCCTAGCTCTAGTTCTCAAATGCTTAGTCTAGCAGAGGATCTCATTTCTTTAATCCGGGGATCCCAACCTCACCCTGACGGGCCTCTCACCCACCTCCAGAGAAGAGGCCTAGAGCAGAGCCCCCTGAGCCAGGTTTCGACAGATGATTCCTCTGATGATTCAAATATTACTAACCCTCCAGAGGCTCCTTTCTCCCCTTATGAAGACTCTGATGCTGAAGAGTCCATTCCTTCTGCCTCTCCGCCTGAGGAATTTTCCTTTGGGGAAACCTTGCATGCTTTGAGGGAACAATTTCAGTGGCAGGGCCAGGATTTTTCTGACTCTAGAAAAAGGCTTAGAACTTTTCTGCATTTACCACAACATAGACCTTTAGCCATACCTCCAGTTCTCTCTGTTGTAGATGATGCTTTTAATGATGCTTGTACTGCTCCTGATTCACTACCTCCAGCCCCTGCTAAGCCTGATAGGTACTACAGGGTCCCGGACACGCATTACCATTTGTATAAGGCTCCTTTTGCAGACCCAGAGACGATCTCCCAGGGTCCTAAGGCTGTAACAGCTACCTCTGCTAAAAACCCCCTCCCCTCTGAAAGGGAATCCAGGTCCTTAGAGAGATGGGGTAAAAAAGTTTACACTTCTGCTACTCTTTCAGCTAGGGCCTTGAACTGTCAATTCCACATGATCCAGTATCAAGAATTTATGCTAGATCAGTTAACTAAAAAACTGTCCTCAGATGAACCATTAGACAAAAAATATGTTCAGGAAATGGAACATAACATTCAGCAAGTCAGTAACCATTCCTTAAAATGCGGCTATGATGCACTGGAGGCTTCCTTTAGATCAGCCATGACTGGCACAGTTATCAGAAGGCATGCATGGTTAAAAGAGCAGGCCTTACCAGACCATGTTAAATCAAAACTACTAGATGCTCCCATGGACAAGATCAATTTGTTTGGCTCTCCTGCACAACAGGTGCTGAAGAAGATGGAGGAAAAGGCAAAATCTGTCCAAACAGTGAAAGATTTCTTACAGGTCCAACCTCCAAGGTTTAGCAGGAATTGGCCCTCGAAGAATTGGTCCTTTCCAGACTCCTCCAGAGCTCAGAGAGGCAGGAATAGGCGTTCAAGAGGCAGAAGTCAATCCAGGGGTGCCTACAGGGGATGCCAGTGGCAGGGTAACAACCAGCGAGGTGCAGCCACAGACACAGCCACCACCACTACTACAGGACAATCACAGTGACTTGGCTCTAGCACCGCCTACCAGGGAACAACTAGAAGCACCCTTAGGCAGGAAGCTAGCTTTATTTTCAGTAAACTGGCATTACATCACAAGAGACAAGTGGATTTTGCAGACAATAGACCAAGGTTACAGGTTTCCCTTCCATACTCTACCAGGGAAGAGAGGAATGCCAAACCTACCTCCAAATCAAAAGGCAGAAGCTCTAAAGCAAATAACTCAATTATTAAGAATGAGAGCTGTGGAAAAGGTACCATCTACAGAGCAAGGACAAGGATTTTACTCCAGACTCTTCCTGGTACCAAGAAAAGAAAGCAAATGGAGACCTATACTCGACCTGTCCGCTTTAAACACATTCCTCATTGTTCCAAAATTCAAAATGCTGACCCTACAGCAGCTTCTTCCCATGCTGGGCAAGGAGTCTTGGCTGGTAACTCTAGATCTCAAGGAGGCATACCTGCACGTCCCCATACGACCAAATTGCAGAAGATACCTCAGATTTCTTGCAGGATCAGAGCATTATCAATTCTCAGCATTGCCCTTTGGCTTATCTACTGCGCCCAGAGTGTTCACGAAATGCCTGGCATCAGTAATTGCTCATTGCAGGCTTCAGGGAATCCAAATCTACCCTTACCTGGACGACTGCCTGATACAAGCGGACAACAAAAACAAGTTAGCAGAAGACTTGAAAAGAGTCATTTACCTACTACAAGCCCTGGGGTACACAGTCAATATAAAAAAGTCAAGGCTGATACCATCCCAAAGGATAACCTTTTTGGGTGCAGAGCTGGACACATCCAAACAAATGGCATTCCTAACAGTAGAAAAACAGGAACAACTCCCTCTCTACTTCTTGGCATTAACAAAGCAGAACCATCTAACAGCAAGAAAAGTCCTGCAAGCCTTGGTTTTCATGGCATCCTGCATAATATTGGTTCCACATGCCAGACTGCATATGAGAAAGTTACAGTGGTACCCAAGGAATTTATGGTCTCGGCACAGGCACAGCCTAGAAACCCAAATTCCTATAATTCCATGCCTGAAGCAAGAATTCCTATGGTGGGCTCAGGCCTGTCAATCAAACAAAGGATTGCCCTTCCACAATACTCAACCAAGCCAAACCATCACAACGGACGCCTCAGACCTCGGTTGGGGGGCCCACATGCTGGGACAAGTGCATACAAGGTTCATGGACTCCGGACCAGCTACTCCTGCACATAAATCAAAAGGAAATGCTGGCAGTAAAACTGGCAATTCAGATATTCAGACCATTTCTTCAACAAGGTCAACTGTTGATAAGGACGGACAACACCACAGTTATGTGGTACATCAACAAACAGGGAGGCACACATTCGTACCCTCTATGCCGGATGGCAATGGACCTCTGGAATGTGGCCCTGAGTTACAACATTCAGTTACAAGCAATTTTTGTACCAGGAAAAGAAAACATTCTGGCGGACATACTAAGCAGAACAACCACGGATGCCCACGAATGGATGCTCCATCCGGACATCTTCAAAACCATTACAAGAAAATGGGGACTCCCACAGATAGACTTATTTGCATCCCCACGCAATCACCAACTAAAGAAATTCTGCATAAGGACGTACCACCCACTTGCTTGGAAGGTGGACTCCCTATCTTTCATTTGGAAAAACCTGACAGCATATGCATTCCCACCACTTCCTTTGATGCACAAGGTGCTATTGAAAATCAAAGTGGACCGTCCAAGGATCATTCTGATAGCTCCAGACTGGCCAAGACAACATTGGTACCCATTGCTGAGGAGCATGTCTCGGGAACAAATATGGCCCCTACCCCTTGTTCCCTTGCTGTTAACACAGAACAACTTCAACACCCTGCATCCAAACCTGAAAACACTGCAGCTGACTGCCTGGAACATTGCATAAGAACAAAAAACCCAAATTTATCACAAAGGGTTAAAGGCATTATCTTGGAGTCTCGCAGACCCTCAACAAGAAAAAATTATTCAGCAAAATGGAAAAGATATTCCATTTGGAGTACTGCAAAAGGAGAAAATGTGTCACTGGTAAACATAGCCAACATCCTGGAATACTTGGCAGAGCTCTTCCACAAAGGCCTGTCCTATTCTTCCATTAAGATTCATGCATCAGCTATTTCAGCAGAATACGACTTGGATCCTCCACTTTTCTTACATCCTCTGCACAGGCAGTTTCTGAGAGGAATTAAAAACGTAAAACCACCTAGGAAGCCACCATTGCCAGCATGGGACTTGAATTTTGTGCTAGAAAAATTGACACTCCCTCCTTTCGAACCAGCAGCCACAGCAGAATTACAATACTTATGGAAAACTGCTTTCCTGCTGGCAATCACTTCAGCAAGAAGGGTATCTGAACTACAGGCATTAATGGCAGTACAGCCCTTCCTGATCTTCCATCAAGATAGAGTGTCCATGAGAACAAATCCTACTTTTATGCCTAAGGTGGTTTCCAGAGTATCTTTGAATCAGGCTATCCACCTACCTACATTCTTCCCCAACCCACAAAACAGGGGAGAAAGACTGTTACATACCTTGGATGTGCATAGGCAATTACGCTACTACCTGGACAGGACCAAGGGTAATAGAAAAACTGACCAGCTACTGGCAGCATATGCAACAGGAATGGAAGGAAAAGCAATTTCAAAACAGACAATCTCTAAGTGGATAGGAAATTGCATTAGATTTTGTTACTCCTACCATGGGAAGAAAACTCCAAAAAACATCAGGCCTCACTCTACAAGGGCTACAGCCACTACCACAGCTTTTCTACGAAGAGTGGCTACCAAAGACATTTTAGAGGCTGCTACTTGGAGCTCCGTGCATACATTTGCCAAGCATTATAATTTACCTTTATACTCTAGATCCCGAGCAGGTTTTGCCACTGCTGTTTTGCAAGGGATCTTAACTACACCATAATTTCCTTTCTCCTCCTCCCCCAGTTTGGTTATGGTATTCTACCCATTTGTAAGGACTGCAGATGCATCCTTGAAGGACATAGTACAGTTTTGTACCTACCATAAATGTAGATGTCCGATAGGAATGCATCTGCAGTCAGGATTACCCACCCTCCTTCCCCTCTGTGGTACTCCTAGGGTATTGCCCATCTTGTAGCTAGCTGGGGGAATCTATTATGGTGTATTTGTTTGTATATATGTACATACATGTTTATTTTTTGTTTGCTCTCTACTATTTGGAAACATTTGCATTTATCCAAATTTAGCCTTCCTAGAGGGCACCTGGCATCTGGGGCAAGAAACACTGAGGAAAATGGCATCGGCTGATGCCTTTATACCCGAATAACTGCAGCTTTGACGTCGGGTGAAGTGCGACACCAGCCGAGGCCAGACCCAGACTTTGGAATCCGGCCGACCAAAGGGCTGCCTGACGACAGGACAACCCATTTGTAAGGACTGCAGATGCATTCCTATCGGACATATACATTTATGGTAGGTACAAAACTGTACTTTTTCCAGCTAGCGCAAGCCAAAAACTGTCAGCTAAGAACCTACTCACAATGCCCCTCTCCTAGATACTCCAGATCTTGTTAGCTGCGTTCCTAGTCAGATGTGTTAGCCATCTCTCTCAAAGCTAAGTAGTAAATTATTGAGTTTATGACAATTATTTCTTCTAAATTACTACATTTTTAGTCGTTAGCCTTTTTTCACTGTCGCCTATAACCTAGGCCTATTTCCTACCCTTTTCCTTAATTTTTACCCTTTTTGTTACTGTCCCCCTCTCCTGTCTTTGATAGGCCTTCCCTTTTTACTAGTTGTTGTTGTGTCTTTCGGCTTATCCTGGTTAGGGGTCGCCACATGGGAACTCCGGTTCGCTAATGTTTGGTAGGGGATTTTTACGTGCCGAGTTACCAGCCCTGACGCACAACCTTCAACGAAGGCACGCCCATTCACGCATGCCTCCACACAGAAGACGCTCTAGCTGAGAATCGAACGCAACAACGTCTTGCTGTGAGGCGACAACGCTACCGCAGCACCACTACCGTGGGTCCTGCCCTTTTTACTAGTGGTATTCCTTAACCAATATCACTGGTATTTTATCAAAATATAATTACTATTATTATTATTATTATTATTACTATTATTATTATTATTATTATTATTATTATTATTATTATTATTATTATAGATATAGATTGTTATCTTATTCTTTCTATGGGATAGCATTGTTTTCCTTACCATGTCAGACAAAGCTAAGCTGGGTTTAAACAGTGTGACAAGTGTGGACATAAAATGCCTAACTCACTAGCAGAACGTAAGAATAAACTTATTTTAAAAGGTTTACTCAAGATACCTTTCTCGGAAGCCCTATATGGGTTGGAGGTCTCACCCCCTTCTAAGACCAAAAAATATAAGGAAAAACGGAGTCACTCTGTTCCTACATCCCCGTCAGTTATGGAACCGAGTCGGCTCCGTGCTTCTCCACCGCCCTTGGCACCAGGATCTGTGTCCTCTCCCTCGGTGCTAACCATGGTATTCATTCCTATTTCGGTTCCAACCACGGCACCACTGACTTCAATGCCATCCTTGGTTCCCACATTGGCTCAGATGACTGTACATGCCTCGGCACCATCCCTGTCCACTGTGCCGACAGTTTCCTTGGCTCCATGGGCTCCGATGACTGTACATGCCTCGGCACCATCACCGGCCATGGTGCAGACCATTTTTTCGGCACCAAAATTCGAATACCTGCCAAGGACGATATTCTCCAACATACCCTTTCTTGGGGCAGAGGTTTAGTCCCTTTCTAGAAAGACTCAGTTCCCCTTCAGCAGCCTCCTTTAGATCCACTAGGAATTTTTCAGAACTAGACCTAGTGCGGGTTGTGGACCAGATTCTGGCAGCTAAGGGATTGCCCATTCCAGCTAAACCTTCCGCCCCTCCTGGCTTTGATTCCTTTGCCTCTCATCTTCTCCTGCTTATCCTTCGTTTTCGGTACCTGTGTCCGCTTCAGTACATGCTGTCTCGGCTCCGACAGCAGTGTTTCCCCTGTAAGCACCGACCACCCTTGCTGTATCAGCTACGATGGAGCTGATGCTTTCTCGGAGCGGTGCTTGGACCGTCCGTACCTTGGTACCTAATCTGGCGCCTATATTCTCGCTGGCACCGTCTGTCCATGGCTCTGACTGCTTCCATTCTCTCGGAACCCCTCAACTGGAGGTGGGCTTGAGTGGGCCTGCTGTACAGGTGATGGAAAGGGCCCTTCATTCCGAAGGCTCATAGCCAGCACCTAGGACACCAGTGTCAGAAACCTCCCCTAACATGCTCCTCCCCCAACCCACTATGTCTGGTCCCTGGGCACGGGAGTCACAAGAGCCCCCTGTGAAGGTAACCCCTTCTCCGGAGTTTTCCTCAGAAGATCCCACTGGGGAGGCAACCCAATAGAAACAGTGCAAGAGGAAGCACCTTGACTCCTCAGAAGAATCTATCACAGTAGACACTGATTGTGATGAGGGAGAAGGGTCGCCGCACTCTCCCCCAGATGACGTTTCATTCGGAGACATTCTCCAAATCCTCACACCAAACCCCCCCCCCCCCCGAGTGTTTACCAAATGTATGGCAGTTCTGGTAGCCCATCTTCAACTACAAGGATTCCAGGTGTTTCCCTATCTAGACGACTGGCTCCTTAACCTCCCCAACCAGGAATCTCCTAGTCCGCAGCCTGTCTTACAATCAAGGTCTCACTCTCCGCTTGAGGATTACAATCAACAAAGACAAATCTCAGATGTCCCCAACGAAGACACTGGAATTTATTGGAGCGATCTTTGACGCAACATTATGTTAAGCTTCTCTTCCCCCCTCACAGGCTTTTGAAAATAAGACACCAAATTCAAGACCACCTTCCTCACACGTTTGTACCAGCACATCTTGTACTGCAACTCTTGGGCTCCATGGCAGATACCATTACTTTAGTACCACTGGTGAGACTGCACATGAGAATCCTGCAGTGGCTCCTTTCTGCACAATGGTCGTTGTTAACCCACCCACTCAACCACATGATATGCCTTACAAAAACTGTTGCAAGGAAGAAATGCTATGGTGGATGGAGCCAAAAAAGAATCTTTGGTGTCGACCGTTCTGCTTTCCCCAACCCATGGCCACGGTGACCACGGACGCTTCACTGTTGGGGGGGCGGGGCATTTTCAGGGAAAGACTGTCCAAGGTACCTGGACCCCCATCAAGGCCAACTTGCACATAAATGTTCTGGAACTGAGGGCAGTTCTCTTACCGTTGCAAGCATTCCATGCATCCCTACCCTCGAGGACCATTGCAATTCAGTCAAACGATATGTCCGTCATCTGGTATATCAACAAACAAGAAGATTGTAGTTCCAAGTTACTAAGGATGATATAAAAATTCTTTATTCCAACAATAAATGGTAAGCGCTTTCGTCTACCCATATGGACTTCATCAGACAAATGAGAAATGGCACCACTCCTATATTTATAAGACCCTTAATTGTCTTAATCAAACAATTAAATTGAAAAATGATTTAAAAGGTCATCTGTACCAGATTAGTTAATTAATCTTTCACAATAAAAAATGTAGTGAACAATATTAATCCACTTAAAGAACTTCTGTATACACTTTAACAATTTTTTGTACACAGACAATGAAATTGTAGACTTTATGAAATTGCTTATAGCAAACAACTAATTACATGTATATTTATATATTTATATTATTTTAAATAGATATAACCAAAACTAAAAATAACAATGGAATTAATACAATTGTTAAAATTATTGAAATTAAATTTGAAATTAATTTATACTTTCCCTGCTCTGTCAACCAAAATGGCTTTTATACTAATGTATTCATTCAAGCCAGGAAAAATATTAGCCTTCAGCCTCAACTGCCAACTCACTTCCCTGTATAATAAAAGATTCTTCAAATCACCCCCCCATGGTCATTTTTCACCAGGTCAATAATACCAAATTCGAAACCTTTAAAAGAACTACAAACAGTAGAATGTTTATAAAGGGCACTAGTATCTTTTATAACTCTAATATCGTTCATGTGTTCATAAATCCTATCCTTTAGTGCCCTTTCAGTTTTCCCTACATAAAAAGACAAACATTGTGTGCAAATAGCTAAATAGACTAACATCTTTGTGTGACAATTACCCTTGCAGAAATGAACTATACTACCCAAACCATTATTTAATTTTATAGCTTCATTTTTGTAAATGTGGGTACATTGTCCACATCTACCACAAGAATTTGTAGCCTTTTTAATATTTCCATAATTACTGTCCCTTTCGAAAATTCTTTTAAAGTTAATACCTATCTTGTAAGTAAAATGGGGTCTATTGCCTACTGCTTCATGTACTTCCTTATTGGTCTTAAGTATTGACCAATTGGTTTACAAAATTTTAGTAAATTCTTCAGAAAAAAACATTAAATTCAATTATACAAGTCCCTTGGTAATTTATTTTTTTCTTGTCAGATTCCTCTGTTTTCTTAAAAGGTTTACCCAATAATGACTTGAATTTTGTCCCCCAGCCATTATATACTTCTTCTAAAATACCACCAACCAAAGCTTTCGGATACCCCCTCTCAATAAATTTTTCTCCTAAGAAAACAAATTCTTCGTAAAGATCTTCGAAGTCAGAAGTCATCCGTGCTACCCTTACAGCCTGCCCTTTAATAAGGCTCCTTTTTTGGTGAAAGGGGTGATGACTATCAAAGTGTAAATAACCATTGCACCATGTCTCCTTACGAAAGATCCTAGACTTAAAACCTAGCACTACTTTACTAACTGTAAGGTCAAGAAAATTAATACTATTTTCACCAACGGTATGTGTAGTTGTTTTGTTTATATAGACCATGAATTCCTTCAAATGTTC
The DNA here is from genome assembly GCF_019279795.1 of Protopterus annectens. Taxonomy (NCBI): domain Eukaryota; kingdom Metazoa; phylum Chordata; order Ceratodontiformes; family Protopteridae; genus Protopterus; species Protopterus annectens. The sequence continues at coordinate 139,504,950 of NC_056730.1, read as the reverse complement.
CTTTGTACCTTCCCATAAAACAAAAATATCGTCCAAAAACCTATAATAACACTTCATAAATTTAGAATATATACTATTGAATATATGTCTCTCTTCCCATTCCAACATCGCAAGGTTGGCCTAAATGGGGGCACAAGCGGCCCCCATAGCTACTCCACTCACCTGTTGGAAATATTCCCTTTGGAAGCCGATATAATTATTGTCTAAAACGACTTCCATTAGTTCCAAAATCAATTGTTTCTGATCTAGAGATGCTTCCAGATGTTTATGTATACTATCTTCAAAAAATTCAAAACCTACCAATCTTGGGATACAGGTAAACAAATCCTTTACATCTATAGTTAAAAAGATGCAATTTTCAGACCACATGTTATTATTAATTTTACCTAAAAAATCCCAAGAATCTTTAAGTATATGATTTGTCTTTGTAACAATACTCGTAATAGTTCTATCAATATAGACTGCCAAGGGATGTGTTTTCGAATGTTTTGCAGAAACAATAGGTGTAAAAGGTGGTTCAACAATAGATTTGTGGACTTTAGGTACACCAAAAAACTGTGAGATAGTAGGGTTAGGTTGGTTCAAAAAATTATAAATGGTCTTGTCTACTCTGTTTTCTAACAAATATTCATACAAGAGGGAATCGATCCTACCATAGGCTATTTGTATCTCATTGTAAGATACCGAAAAATATGTATTGTTGTCTAACAATATGTTGGTAAGGAGATTATTATATTATTCTCGATTAAATAAAACAACTCCCCCTCCCTTATCGGGCTTCATAATTCTAATATCATTCTGTTTTTTGAAATCAAGTAATAATTTTTCTTCATCTCTACTTACATTACGATAATATCTATCCTTTCTATTTTTATGGTAGGCTTCGTAAATCTCATTCGTAACAATATTTTCAAAGGTGAATATAACTGGATGAAGTGGGGGGTTATATGTACTACTCCTAACTAGCTCTCTATTGAATGTGGAACCTTCACTACCTGATTTTTTGTGCAATAATTTAAGGTTTAATTTCCTAAGGTATGTCTTAAGTTCCGTCAGTATATGCGCTAAATCCCCTAACTGAGATTTAACAAATTTAAAACCTTTGGAAAGTAAATTAAAGTGTTCAATACCCAAAACAATGGGTGTATAGTTAAAAATCTTAAAACCCTTGTATTCAAAAATAATATCATTAACATCAGAAGTAATACGGTTTATCTGCCCTTCCTTCTCACGTCCTTCCAACCATAATTGTTCCCATCCAAATGTACTGGGGGGCCTAGATCGGATGGAAGGCTGGCCTTGCTTGCTAGTCATTCTGATCTTCTGGGGCCTAAAAAAATGTCATTGTTTTCTGAAAAGGAATCAAGCTCGTCCATACCTCTGTTGACATTACCATTACCCATACTATGTACATTTCTAGCTTGGGGGTTTGTCATAGGTGAAGCAGTGGGTTCAAAGGTGTCATAATGTTTGTACTGAGTCTGTATTTTATTCTTATCCTTAAAGTTGTTATGAAAAGGCCCTGGGTACATTTTATCCTTTCTGTATTGTTCCCTGTCCCTAGGAAACTTACTTTGTTTCCTAATGAACACTTTATTAATCCTAGTAACAGTTCTATCCAAGACCCTATTGTATAGATATTTATATTCATCAAATAACAAATCTCTACAAATATCTAAATTTAACTTGTTTAAGTCTGTTAGTAAACTGTTCAACATTATCTCATTATGTTTAATCAACTTTTTTATCAACCCTAACCCACATTCATTAAAAAAAATTGTGAAAGTCTTTCAAGACTACATCAGTGTAAATAATGCCAAAAGGGTACTTAAACATTCTAAGTCCAAATGGGACTATTTTATGATTAACACAACAATGCAAATAACGGTTGTCTAATTGCAAACATTTGTATTTGAATAACTTTTTTCGAAAGAAAAAATCATGTCCCTTAAAGTAGGAGAAGCAGTTCCATTTTTATTGTGCTCATTTGCACTACTTTCTTGGTAATGTGCTGAAGATGAATAGTTAAAATCAAAATTACTGTCTAAAACATCCTGAAAGCAAAGAATGTCAACATTGCCCGAAGATGTATTTGGCAAATTACCCAAAACTTGAGAAGTAGTATTGGCCCCTTTAGAACTAGCGTGAGCTAGTAAAACAGTACCTTTTTCTTTTTGGTTAGGTTGCTGCAACAAATGTTCCTTTTGCCTTGCACAAGATCGCTGGATTTCTCCTCGACGATGTGGGGAAAGAACAGTCCCTTGATAGCCATTGTCTCGTACAGTTTCCACGGCTTTCGCCTTAGTTCCACCATGACTCTGATTCTGTGAGCGTGGAGATGACGTTGAGAAAGTCGACGAAGGCCAGTCTTGTTGTTTTTGTAGTGCAAGGACTCCCTCTGCTGGCTCAGATTGACTAAGCAGGTCAGTAAGCCTAGTGAGGTCCCCTCTTAACATAGCCAGTTCTTCTCATACCTTTACCACTTCTTGTTGCGTTTTCATGAAACTGCCTGGGCTAAGTGTTTATCTTGAACTAAAATTGTAGAGTCGCTGGAAGTCCCTTCCATGACTGAGGTGCCAATAGTAACGATAGTAATTTAACCACCCTCAGGCAACCAAGGAACCAAGTAGAAGCACAAAACACAGCAAAAGACCTGAATTGACTATAAAACCAAAAGATTGTAGTTCCAAGTTACTAAGGATGATATAAAAATTCTTTATTCCAACAATAAATGGTAAGCGCTTTCGTCTACCCATATAGACTTCATCAGACAAATGAGAAATGGTACCACTCCTATATTTGTAAGACCCTTAATTGTCTTAATCAAACAATTAAATTGAAAAATTATTTAAAAGGTCATCTGTACCAGATTAGTTAATTAATCTTTCACAATAAAAAATGTAGTGAACAATATTAATCCACTTAAAGAACTTCTGTATACACTTAGACAATGAAATTGTAGACTTTATAAAATTGCTTATAGCAAACAACTAATTACATGTATATTTATATATTTATATTATTTTAAATAGATATAACCAAAACTAAAAATAACAATGGAATTAATACAATTGTTAAAATTATTGAAATTAAAATTGAAATTAATTTATACTTTCCCTGCTCTGTCAACCAAAATGGCTTTAATACTAATGTATTCATTCAAGCCAGGGAAAATATTAGCCTTCAGCCTCAACTGCCAATTCACTTCCCTATATAATAAAAGATTTTTCAAATCACCCCCCCTATGGTCATTTTTCTCCAGGTCAATAATACCAAATTCGAAACCTTTAAAAGAACTACAAACAGTAGAACAAACAAGGCGGAACCAGATCTTACCGCCTCTGTCGGGAAGCCATGAGGATTTGGCACTCGGCAATAGCTTCCAGTTGCTTTTGTAAAGCAACGCACATTCCCGGGAGTTCGAACCTTATTACGGACAATCTGAGCAGGAACATTCTGATGCCTCACGAGTGGTCCCTCAACCCTGTAATAGCAGATCGGATCTTCCAACTTCGGGGCAAGCCTTGCTGTGACCTGTTCGCTTCCTCCCTGAACTACAAATGCAGGAGCTATTTTGCTTTGATCCCCCCACCCCTCAGGGGGAACCACCGAGGGACGCTGTAATGCACGATTGGCCCCCAGGTCTTCTGTATGCCATTTCCCCTCATTCCAAAATTTCTCCAGAAAGCTCAGAGGTTGAAAAGCAAAGTGATCCTCATTGCTCCCTACTGGCCACATCGTATGGTTCCCGTTTCTATGGCCTCATCGGATTCACAGCCCATGGATCCTGGATCATTCCCAGGACCTATTATCTCATCCTCCGGGATTGATTCATCCGAACCTGCACAGTCTCAAACTCACAGCTTGGTTCCTCTACTTCCAGTGATTGCCAGGCTGCCTGACACTCCATCTCCTGTTTGTGAAATTTTTCTGGCCTCACACAAACGTTCCACTAAAAAGGTTTATTCTAGTAAATGGACTAGGTTCTCTGTTTGGGCCAAAGACCAGAACTTAGACCCTTTCTCTATGCCTAATCAAAATATATTACAGTACCTGACTACTCTTCTACATGCAGGATCCTTTGCTTCAACAATCACTCTACATTTAGCAGCTATCGCCAGTTTTCATAATGGTCTTGATAATTTTTCAATTATGTCACACCCCGCCTATACAAGACCTTTTTGAAGGGAGTATTGTATGTTAAACCTCTGGTCAAGCCTCCCTTAGAACCCTGGAACTTGACTCTGGTGCTTCATTCTCTCACAGGCTCTCCCTTCAAGCCCTTTGATTCATGTAATTTGAAATTTTTGTCATAAAAACCATGCTTCTAGTAGCACTCACCTCAGCGAGAAGAGTATCTGAGCTGCGGGCCTTGAGTGTCAAAAGTCCTTACTTGATCTTCCACACATATAAGGTGTCCCTTTGTGTACTGACCCTTCTTTCTTGCCCAAGGTCATTTCTGGCTTTTCCATTAACCAGTCTGTTGACCTGCCAGTTTTCTTCCCAAGGCATTCTAATAGAGGGGAGTACCTTTTGCACACCCTTGATGTGCACCAACAGCTTTGTTGTTATTTGGACAGGACTAAATTTTTCAGGAAAACAAACCAGTTGTTTGTGGCCTTTGCAGGACCCAGATTGGGTAAACCTGTTTCCAAAAGTGACTTTATCCTCTTGGCTTAGAAATGTCATTATCTTTATCTACCAAAAGAATAAGGTACCCTTTCCTTCCAGAATAAAGATTCATTCTACCAGATCTATGGCTACTTCTGTAGCTTTTCATTCCAGAGCCTCTGTGGATGATCTATGCACAGCAACCACTTGAGCAAGACCTCATGCCTTCATATCTCATTACAAATTGGATTTGGCCTCCAGGGGACGAGCATCATTTGGTTCTGTGGTGCTCAGGAATATTCTTTCTTTGGGCCACCCAGGACTCAAGTAGCTGGGGACTCTGTCCTATCGGTAATGTATGAACAAAAGATTTACATCCGGTAAAGTTACGTCTTACCATAACATTCCGTCTGTGTTGTAGATCTTTTGTTCATTCATTACTTCCTGCCCTCCTTCCCCCTACCTGGATTCCTGGTGGAAAGAACTCCTGGTTAGGGTATTTGCTCAGACAGAGCCTCCTAACTTTTTTTCCCTATTACTACTACTATCTAGGCTGGGCAAACTTGATCTGGAGTATCTAGGAGAGGGGCATTGTAGGTAGGTTCTTAGCTGAGAGTTTTTGGCTTGCGTGATCTAGAAAATGGCCATATCGGTTCCGATGATGGAACTGAGGTCCTATCGGTAATGAACAAAAGATCTATAACACAGATGGAACGTTATGGTAAGACATAACTTCTTTTTTTCTTACTCTTGCCTTTTGACCAAGGGCAATTACCACATTACCCCACAGAGAATGTACTTCACATAAGGGAAAAGCACAACTCATTTATCCAAACCTAAAAACCCTAACTGTAATAGTTTGGATAATAGGATTTTGTTACCATTTAGGCACCCATTTCCTGAGGATGTGCTTTAGGTATTGCAGGAGGTTATAAAACCTTTAAGAAAATATTTCCAAATGGGAAAGGTTTCCTGTTTGTTGCTAATAGAAAGAACAGGATCCTTATTAAATGGATATTCCCACTGTTCTTTCCCATGTGTGTGAGCTGTTTGGTTCACGACTAACATTCTTAAAACAAATTTGTCATCCATATTTGCTTGTCTGCCAGTAGATCCACCTCTTTCTGCATGTATTGAAATCAGTTTTTAAAGGCTTCCTTCATATCAGACCACCAAGAAAACATTTGGAAGGTGCAGCGGTAGCATTGTTGCCTCACAGCAAGAGGTTCTCCGGTTTGATTCTTGGCTGAGGTAAACTTCTCTGCGGAGTCTGATATCCTCCCTGCGTTTGTGCGGGTTTCCTGCCACATTACAAAGACATGCATTTGGAGCGTTTCTCCCTGGGCTTCTGCTGAAAATGGTCTTCATTACAAGTCGGACTTTCCCAGTAAACAAATGTTATGTAGTCCAATCTCACCTACATTCTTACCCGTGGGTTCGGAGGCAAACCTCTGCTCCGACTCGGCCATACTCTAGCTCAAAGTCTTTCAATTGGCTGGGCTAAGAAGGTATCCCATGCTGCACTGCTCCCTTTCCCCAGATCTCGTTTGCTGCTCATATAGCTCTGACGTGGTATCGCTCTTCGCTGTGGCCAAGTATCACTTTTGTCTTTGACAGTTTCTTGCTTCAAAAAAAGCTATTTTCATAGCTGTGTGTTGTGTGTGTACTGGTCTAATTTTTGGTGTAACTTTTTTCTGGTAATATTGTCTTTTGTGGTGTCCCACTAACTGTTTCCCCTATGGATTAGGCCCGTTTTCAGTTAGAGGACCTAGTCCGCCCCTTCTTCTGTGTTGCTTGTTAGTGTTAGTAGGTAACTATCCCATTGGCTAGGACCGTTTAAGTTAGAGGACCTAGTCCTTTTCTTGTGTTCTGTTGAGACCGATTAAGTTAGAGGTCTTTTGTAATTGTCTGTTGGTTTTCGTAGTTCCTGCGCTTTATATATTAATGGTTGATCGTTATTAACGGTTGGTTTCTCTCATTATGTCTAAAGGATACGAAAGAGCATAAGCCCTCGGGCTTTAAGAAATGTACTAAATGTGGCTATAAGATGTCTATCACTGATGGACACTCTGAGTGTATTCTGTGGGGGCTATTCACCTCCAGGAATTTTGCCATGCATTTAGCCCGCATGCTCTTCAGGAGAGGAAGAACAAACTAATTTTGAAAGGACTTTTGAAACCCTCCTTCGAGGAGGATTTGGGAAGGGCTTCTAGCTTCATGTCCTCTCCCTCTAAGAATAAAACTTCTAAGGCAAAAAAGCGTTCTCCGGCTCCATCTGTATCCTCAGAGTCTGCGGAGAAAGTAATGAAATCTACTGTGGCATCTTCAGCTCCACTGTCCTCAGAGCCACAGGAAGTTAGTGTGTTGACTGAATCTGCTTCGGCTCCAAGTCCCTCGGAGCCGATTGCAAAGGTGCTAGTTCGGAGTCGGTCTCCAAATTTTAGGGTGGTCACTCCTCCTCGTAGGTCTCCTTGGGAGAGGAGGTCTAGATCTCCTTCCTTATCTTCTAGGTCCTCCAGGACTCTTTCAGATGTGGATGTATTTAGAGTGGTACAGAGACTGCTTCAGTTACCCGGTACTGGCAAAATTGTATTCGGCTCCAGCCCAGTCGGCTTCGGAGCATGTCACCCAGCCAGCATCGATACCTCCTCCGATCGAATCTCACCTTTCGGAGCCAGAGTGGTCAGCGCCGTCTGATGTCCCTAGGTCGGCTCCGATGGCCCATCCTGGCTTATCGGCTCCGGCTTCAGCTCCGACCCAGTCAGCTCCGTCCACAGAGTCCAGGACTCATGGTTCCTAAGTCGGACCCGAGGGGGAGGCCTCGGGTCACTTTTTGGCTCCTAGCCTCCCTCTTGGTGCTTCGGCGCGAGAGAGCCTGGCCCCTGCTTCGGCTTCAGACCTTGTCCCTTCGGCTCCGAGGTTTTCCACGGCTGGTCGATCTTCGGAGCTGGGGGGACCAGCTTTCGAGGCCATGCGGAGCGCACTGGCCAGGTCCTCAGTGGCATTCTGCACTGATACTCTGTCCCCTCCAGCTCTGGTGCAGGTCTCTGATCACCCTCTGTCTTTCAACAGCGGAGACTCAAGGCCTCAGGGTACCCCAATGAGTGGTCCCCATATTTCTGAGGGCCCCTCAGTGTTTTTGCCCGAGAAGCCACCCAGAAAAAGAATGTGCAAGAGGAAGCACATCGACTCCCAAGATGAGTCCCTCACGTCAGACACCAACCTCGAGGAATCGGTGGGGTCCCCCAAGTCATCCTCTGAGGATGTCTCTTTCTGTGACCTCCTAGAAATTTTGAAGCAGAGGGGTGGCTGGCCCTCCAAAGCTCCCTCCGAGGAGGAGTCTGTGTTCCTGAAGGCCTTTGGGCTCAGCCCTCCACCTCCTGGGTATCTCCACCCTTCGAGCTTTTGGATCTGGCTTGTCGAAGGGTGTGGGAAACCCCTGACTCTGTGGAACCAGTCCCCAGGAGACCCAACAAATTCTTGTCCGCCCCCTTTGACAGAGTTTCTATCCAAGGGAGTTCCTGTAGATGCCATAGTGGTGGCAGCGGCCACCAAGAAGGAACTGGCTGAGACTTCGTCTACCGTCCATCCTCCTAACAAGGAGTCTAGGACCATGGACCGGTAGGGGAAGCGTATGTTTTCTTCAGCGGCCTTTACTCTATGGTCACTGAATTACTTATTTTACATAGCTCCAAAGAGATGATCTGAAAGAGCTTGGAGATAATCTACAGGGTAACATTTCTGATGCGGTGGCTCAGAAGGTCAACGCTCAGATGTCTACCCTCAACTCTATTGCTAACTCCTCCATGAGGCTGATTTACGCAGCCAAAGGAGTAAGTAGGGCAGCAAGTTCGGGAGTTTCTTTTAGGAGGCACTCCTGGATGTGCTTCTGTAATTTCGCAGAGGCCTTCAAGTCTACATTCACCAATGCCCCGTTTGATGGTTCCTCCTTATTCGGAACCAAGGTGAAGGTCACACTCACTAGGTGTGGGCAAGAGGGAAAAACTCTGTCTGCTGTGAGAGTTCATTTTTCCCTACCATCTAGGCCTTATCCCAAGACCCAGAGGGGTGGGAAGATGTGGTTCAAAAAATCGCAGAGGTTTTTTCATGATGCACAAGGTGAGTCCCCCTCCAGAGGCAGGGGAGAGGGGGTGGTAATTCTGGTAGATGCCACCCTAGGGGCAGGGGAGGCCCGCATAACCAGGGAGACCGCGATTCCTTTTGTGGTTCTCTCTACCAGTGCTCCTGATGGGAGGCCCGACTGTGCATTTTCAGAGCCAGTCAGGGGTTGCATTTCACTATACCCAGAGGCCTGGTAAAGTATCACTCGGGACCAATGGGTATTAAAAATAGTTTCCAGAGGATATCGCATTCCCTTCTCTTCAGCTCCCCCTCCGATCAAAAAAAATCCCAAATGTTCCACCCAGTCAAAGGGATTCAGCAGCGTCAGAGGTTTTAAAGCTGCTAGAAAAAGGAGCCATCCAGCATGTCCCTTCAGACCAGTTAAGATTAGGGACTTACTCCAAATTCTTTTTGGTGCCGAAAAGGACAAGAGACCTGAGACTCATTTTGGATCTCAGCAGATTGAGCACCAATGTGAAGAAGTCCAAGTTCCGAATGGTCACGTTGCAATCTGCTCTCCCATTGTTGGGAAAAGAAGTGTGGATGTGCTCCATCGACCTCAAAGATGCTTACTACCATATAAAGATGGACAGGGCATCCAGAAGTCATCTACGCTTCTGGCTGGGGTCCTGCGTCGGTTGCTGTCACCCCTTCCCTGATGTCAGGTCGTCAGAGGTATAAAAGATGCAGCCGACACCATTTTCTTCAGTTTTTCTTGCCCCGGATGTCAGGTGCCCCCTAAAGGGTAGCCAAAATTATATATATTTATATATAAAAACACATGAACCAATATAAACTTTACCTTCATCTACAAGCAAATACACCACATAGGTTGTACAACTCAGAGAAGGAAAGATAAGTTTCAGCAGAAATAAGGGGGATGGTGGATGGGTAACCTGGACTGCAACAGTGAATACACTCGAACATCTACATTTATGGTAAGTGTACACAACTGTACTATGTTCTTCGTGTTTCACTGTTGCAATCATTACATTTGAGTAGAGTCCCAAAGCTATGGTTGGGAGGCTGGAGCTAAACAGCATTAGGAGCAGCTATGAGGCCCTGCAGAACTGCAGTGGCAAAGCCTGCACTGCATTTAGAGTAGAGTAGCAGATGATAATGCTTTGTAAAAGTGTGCACTGAACTCCAAGTAGCAGCTTCTAAAATGTCTTTGGTTGGTACTCCCCTGTGAAAAGCTGCTGAAGTGGCTGTAGCTCTGGTTGAATGTGGCCTAATGGCCTTAGGCACTGGCTTGCCATGCTGTAAATAGAAACGAATGCAGTGGCCTATCCACTTTGAAATAGTCTGCTTGGAGATGGCCTTTCCTTGTGATCCTGCAGCATATGCCACTAGTAATTGCTCTGTCTTCCTGAAAAACTTTGGTTCTGTCCAAATAGAATCTAAGCTGTCTGTATACGTCCAAAGAATGCAGAATTCTCTCCCCCTTGTTCTGTGGATTTGGATAAAAATTTGGCAAATGAATAGTTTGGTTAAGGGCCACACTGTACACCACCTTAGGCACAAATGTTGGGTTCGTCCACAGAGACCCTGTCTAGATGTTGTTGTTGTCTCGTTCGGATTTTCCCGGTTAGGGATCGCCACAGCGGAACTCTGGTCTGCTAATGATTGGCAGCAGATTTTTACGTGCCGAGTTGCCAGCCCTGACGCACAACCTTCAGCGAAGGTATGCCCATTCACGCATGTCTCCACGCAGAAGACGCTCTGGCTGAGAATCGTACCGGACAGCATCTTACTGTGTGGCGACAACGCTACCGCAGCACCACCACTGTAAAAAATGATAAAAGGTTCCACAGCCATGAGTGCCTGTAGCTCTGATACCTGTCTTGCAGAAGTTATTGCTAGGAGCAGAGCTGTTTTCCAAGATAAAAACTTTATATCAGCAGTAGCAGCTGGCTCAAAAGAGGCAGGGTGAGTTTTTCCAAGATATAGCTGAGGTCCCATGCAGGTATTGGTGATCTCCTCGGAGGCCTTAAGTTTTTGGCTCCTCTGAGGTACTGCCTTAATAAAGGATGAGAAAAGATTGGTGTCTCTGTATTGTAATGAGCCGAAATGGCAGAGGCATGAATGTTAATTGATGAAAAAGATAGGCCTTTGTCCTGCATCTCAGTTAAGCATTGCAAAATCTGAGGAATATTTGGTACAGCTGTATCAATTTCTTGTGTCTGGTTCCAAGCACAAAATCTCTTCCATTTTCCAGCATAAGATTTTCTAGTACTAGGCCTTCTGGCTTCCAAAATGACACCCATCACAGCTTTACTGAGAGGTGTGCTTTGTATGCCTACATTATCCGCCATGCTGCCAGGTTTAGAGTCCTGAGTTGGCTGTGCAGGATCTGATTGTTTTGCTGGGACAGTAGATAAGGTATTTTGAGGTAAGGTCCAGGCTGGGCATTGAGACAAGTTCCTTAAGGTCGGATACCAGTACTGGCAGGGCCAGTCTGGGGCAATCAGTATAATCTTTGGCTTCTCCTGTCTGATCTTAGAAGTACCTTGGGGAGGAGAAGCAGTGGAGGAAAGGCATATACTGATTTTTTTTTTCCAGCTGAAAGATAGGGCGTCCACTTTCCATGCTTGTCTGTGATAAGTCCTTCTGCAGAATCTTTTTAGTTCGTAGTTGTGAGGGAAGGCAAATAAATCTATGTCCGGGCATCCCCCATTTCCTTGTTATCCTACTGAAGACTTGTGGATCCAGCTGCCACTCATGGGGATCCATGAGGTTTCTGCTTAGTTTGTCTGCCAGAGTACTTTCCTTTCCTGGCAGGAATTGTGCCTGAAGATGAACTTGATAAGTCAATGCTGTGTCCCACAAAGCCTTGGCTAGTCTGCACAGGGGGTAAGAATGTGTGCCCCCCTGCTTGTTTATGTACCACATGACCATAGTGGTGTCTGTCTTTATCAGTAGTTGTCCCGGATGAAGTAGGTCCTTGAAGGCTGTCAGGTCATTTTGAACAGCTAGCATCTCTTTTTGATTGATATGTAGATGCATTTGGTTTGCGGACCATGTGCCCTGAATGCATCTTCCTGTCATGTGGGCCCCCCAGGCATAATCTGATGCATCCATTGTTAGGTTTTGCCTGGCTGGGGGTAATGTGAATGGCTGTCCCTTGTTCTGATGACAAGCCTTCGCCCACCATCGAAACTCCTGTTGCAGGCAGGGAATGAGTAATCATTGATGTTCTTCATCTCACATTGCTGCAGTCATAACCTGTGGGTAGTCCGCTGTCCTCGGTCGGCCCGAATACCAAAGTGTTAGGCTGGCGTCGGTCATGGTCGCTCAGATCTGACGTCAGTACGCCGTGGTACTAAAGTGCATGACCGACGTCATATCCTCAGTCTTTCTTGCCGCATGGTCCGAAGCAGAAGCAGCGTTTGCAAGTGCCGTTCGGCGTCCTGAAATTTTCGTATTCTGAGTTTCAGACCGAAAACCAAGTTGGGCTAAGTACCCCGTTGGGGAATATTTTTGTCTTTTCTTGCCTCAGTTAAATCCGGATGTCAGAAAAAGTGAATAATTGTATTTCTTGTGGGAAACAGATACCTCATAGGGATTACCACTCCCTCTGTATTCCTTGCTTAGGGCCTGAGCACGACGTAGTCAGGTGTCGCTTTTGTGCTAGATTTAATAAGCGCACCATTAAACGTAGGTTAGATTGCGCTAGGCTTGTCTTCGGTAAGCGGTGTAATTACAATATGCCGTCGGATCCTCCGACGCCCGCTACCGCTAAGAAGCGCAAGGAAAAATCGTTAAAGTCCAAGCAGGATGAGTCGTCCGTTCCGGACGCCGGTTCTTTAGAAACTACGGTGGAATCTGTGGATCCAGCCGAGGTTTCGGCTGAGTCTCAGGGGGAGCCTTTAATTTTGCAAGATGTGGCCTCTCAGGAGTCGGGTCTAGCTGAGGGGGCCTCTCAGGTTGCTGTACTCCCTTCTTTGCATAAGGTGGTTAGGCCTTCCCCTTCTGTCTCTAAGGTACCTTCCAAGGTCAGGCCTGGTTTGTCTTCCTCTGGCGTCAGTCCTAGTTCTGCAGGATGTCCTTCAAGGATGCATCTGCAGTCATAACAAATGGGTTGTCCTGTCGTCAGGCAGCCCTTCGGTCGGCCGGATTCCAAAGTCTGGGTCCGGCTTCGGCTGATGTCGCACTTCACCCGACGTCATCTCTGCTGGTCTTCGGGTATAAAGGCATCAGCCGACGCCATTTTCCTCAGCCTTTCTTGACGCGTGGCGCCCGAAGCAGAAGCTGTTCGCAAGTGCCGGTCGGTCAGATCCACAGATTACTACTACCGAATACTACTTCGAAGACTTCTAAAAAGCTAAGTACCCCATTGGGGACTCTTTCTTGCCTCAGCCGATGTCAGAAAAAGTAAATAACTGTTTAACTTGTGGGAAACAAATACCTCATAAAGATTTCCACTCTTACTGCCTACCTTGTTTAGGCCCAGACCACGACGTAGCAGCCTGTTTAGCCTGTGCTTCCTTCAACCGACGAACGCTTAGGCGTCGGTCGGAGTTTGCTGAACAGTTTTTCGGCTCAGATTTTGCGTACATTATGCCGTCGGATCCTCCGACTACCCAAATTGTTAAAAAACGCAAAGAAAAAGACCGACACTCGCGGTTTCGGCTGAAACCACGGTTAAGCAAGCCGCGAGTGTCTCGGTTTCGGCCGAAACAGAGAAAACGGGTCAATCTTCAGCCGAATCCATGACTACTACTGAGGCTCCTGCTACCTTAGTTAAATCGGCCTCTGAAGTTTTGCCTACTACTGTGGTTCCTAGTGAATTATCAGACACCATCCCTTTGGACGTCTCTACCCCAGCACGTGGTGCTGCTAGGCCTCCTGCAGCCATGTCTATAAAGGCCTTTGCCAGGGCTAAAGCAGCCAAAACTGTTAAATCAGTGCCTGTTAAGACCCCCTCACATAGGCCCACTTCTAGTTCACAAATGCTTACTCTGGCAGAGGATTTAATCTCCTTAATTAGGGGATCCCAATCTCACCCAGACAGGGCCTCTCAGCCTCCAGAAAAGAGACCTAGAGCAGAGCCCCCCGAGCCAGTGTCCTCTGATGATTCTAGGGATGACTCAGACATTACAGATCAGCCAGAGGCTCCTTTTTCTACTTATGAAGATTCCGATGCTGAAGAATCCATTCCATCTGCCTCTCCACCAGAGGAATTTTCCTTTGGGGAAACCTTACATGCCATGAGAGAACAATTCCAATGGCAGGGACAAGATTTCTCAGATTCAAGAAAAAGGCTTAGGACCTTTCTGCACTTACCACAACATAGGCCCTTAGCTATACCTCCAGTTCTGCCTGTTGTGGATGATGCATTTAATGATGTTTGCACTGCTCCTGATACTTTACCTCCAGCCCCTGCCAAACCAGATAGATTTTACAGGGTGCCAGACACTCATCACCACCTATACAAGGCCCCACTTGCAGATCCTGAGACTATATCCCAGGGGCCTAAGGCAGTAGCTTCGACCTCAGCAAAAAACCCTCTCCCTTCTGAAAGGGAATCCAGGTCCTTAGAGAGATGGGGGAAAAAAAGTTTACACCTCTGCTACTCTCTCAGCTAGAGCTTTAAACTGCCAGTTTCACATGATCCAATACCAAGAGTTTATGCTTGATCAGTTGACTAAGAAGCTGTCCTCTGATGACTCCTTAGATAAGAAATATGTTTTAGAAATGGTGAATAACATTCAGCAGGTTAGTAACCATTCTTTAAAATGTGGCTATGATGCACTGGAGGCTTCATTTAGATCAGCCATGACTGGCACAGTGATAAGAAGGCATGCATGGTTGAAGGAACAGGTTTTGCCGGATCATGTTAAAGCAAAGCTGTTAGATGCTCCTATGGATAAGGCCAGTCTATTTGGTACACCTGCTCAGCAAGTAATGAAGAAAGTGGAAGAGAAGGTAAAATCTGTACAAACAGTTAAGGATTTCTTACAGGTTCAGCCCCCAAGGTTTAGCAGGAACTGGCCTGCCAAAATTGGTCCTTTCCAGACTCCTCAAAATCTCAAAGAGGCAGGAATAGACGCTCTAGAGGCAGAAATCAATCCAGAGGAGGTGCCTATAGAGGACGCCAGTGGCAAGGCAATAACCAGAGAGGCACAGACACAACCACTGCCACTGCAACAGGACAATCACAGTGACTTGGCTCTGACACCGCCTACCAGGGAGCAAATAGCAGCACCTTTAGGTGGAAAGTTAGCCTTATTTTCGAAAAATTGGCACTATATCACAAAAGACAAGTGGATTTTGCAAACCATAGACCAAGGCTACAGGTTCCACTTCCACACCTTACCAGTAAAAAGAGGAATGCCAAACCTACCTCCAAATCAAAAAACAGAAGCTCTAAAGCAGATAGCTCAATTAACAAAGATGAGCTGTGGAAAGAGTACCAATAACACAACAGGGCAAAGGATTCTACTCCAGACTCTTCCTAGTACCAAGAAAAGAGAAAAGTTGGAGACCTATTCTCGACCTGTCCGTCTTAAACACATACATCATTGTACCAAAATTCAAAATGCTGACCCTACAGCAACTTCTTCCCATGCTGGGCAAGGAGTGTTGGCTGGTAACTCTAGATCTCAAGGAGGCATACCTGCACGTCCCCATACGACCAAATTGCAGAAGATACCTCAGATTTCTTGCAGGATCAGAGCATTATCAATTCTCAGCATTGCCCTTTGGCTTATCTACTGCGCCCAGAGTATTCACAAAATGCCTGGCATCAGTAATCGCTCATTGCAGGCTACAGGGAATCCAAATTTATCCATACCTGGACGACTGCCTGTTACAAGCGGACAACAAAAGTAAGCTGACAACAGATTTACAAAGAGTCATTTGCTTACTACAAGCCCTGGGATACACAGTCAATTTAAAAAGTCAAGACTGATACCATCCCAGACAAGAACATTCTTGGGTGCGGAATTGGACACAGTAAAACAAATGGCATTCCTAACTGCAGAAAAACAAGCACAACTGCCTCTTTACTTCTTGGCATTAACAAAGCAGCACAAACTAACAGCAAGAAAAGTACTGCAGGCCTTGGGCTTCATGGCATCATGCATAATCCTGGTCCCTATGCCAGACTGCATATGAGAAAACTACAGTGGTACCTAAAGAATTTATGGTCTCAACACAGGCACAGCTTAGAAACCGAAATCCCACTAATCCCATGCCTGAAACAAGAGTTCCTATGGTGGGCTCAAGCATGCCAGTCAAACCCAGGCTTGCCCTTCCACAACTTTCAAGCAAACCAAACCATCACAACGGACGCCTCAGACGTAGGCTGGGGGGGCGCACATGTTGGACAAGTGCATACAAGGATTGTGGACTCCAGACCAGCTGCACCTGCACATAAACCAAAAAGAAATGCTGGCAGTAAAACTAGCAATCCAGAAATTCAAACCATTCCTCAAAGAAGGCCATTTAATGATAAGGACAGACAACACCACAGTCATGTGGTACATCAACAAACAGGGAGGCACTCATTCATACCCCCTATGCAGAATGACTCTGGACCTTTGGAATATGGCTCTGAGCTACAACATCCAGTTACAGGCAATATTTGTGCTGGGAAAAGAAAACACCCTAGCAGACATGTTAAGCAGAACCACCTCGAGTGCTCACGAATGGATGCTACACCCGGACATCTTCAAGGCCATCACAAAGAAATGGGGAATGCCACAAATAGACCTATTCGCATCCCCACTCTATCACCAGCTCAAAAAATTCTGCACAAGGACATGCCACCCACTAGCATGGAAGGTGGACTCTCTATCCTTTAGTTGGAAAGGCCTGACAGCATATGCATTCCCACCTCTTCCTTTGATGCACAAGGTACTACTGAAAATCAAAGAGGAACGTCCAAGGATAATTCTGATAGCTCCGAATTGGCCAATTCAACACTGGTATCCTTTGCTGAGGAGCATGTCTCAGGGGAGAATGTGGCCAATACCCCTGATGCCTTTGATGTTAACTCAGAACAACTACAACATCATGCACCCAAACCTAAAAACCTTGCAACTGACTGCCTGGAACATCACATAACAGCAACTAACCCAGACTTATCCCAAAGGGTTAAAGACATTATCCTTGAAGCCCGCAGACCTTCAACAAGAAGGAACTATGCAGGAAAATGGAAAAGGTTTGTCATTTGGAGTACTGAAAGAGGAAAAGATGTCTCGAACATAGATATTGCTAACATCCTGGAGTACTTGGCAGAGCTTCTACATACGGGCCTGTCCTATTCCTCCATCAAGATACATGCATCAGCTATTTCCGCAGAATACAGCTTCGATCCACCTGTCTTTTCGCATCCTCTACTCAGGCAATTCCTCAGAGGGATCAAGAATGTAAAACCTCCTAGGAAACCACCATTACCAGCATGGGACTTGAACTTTGTGCTAGAAAAATTGACACTCCCTCCATTTGAACCAGCAGCAACAGCAGATCTTCAACTGACCAGCTTTTAGTAGCCTATGCAACAGGAAGGGAAGGAAAAGCAATTTCCAAACAGACAATCTCCAAATGGATAGGAAATTGCATAAGATTCTGTTACTCCTACCATGGAAAACCAGTTCCACAGAACATAAGACCTCATTCTACAAGGGCTACAGCCACTACCACAGCTTTCTTACGAGGAGTGGCAACCAAGGACATTATTGAGGCGGCTACTTGGCCCTCCGTGCATACATTTGCCAAGCATTATAATTTACCTCTATACTCTAGATCCTGAGCAGGGTTTGCCACTGCTGTATTGCAAGGGATCCTAACTACACCATAATTCTTCTTCCTCCTTCCCTAGTTTGGCTATGGTATTCTACCCTTTTGTTATGACTGCAGATGCATCCTTGAAGGACATAGTACAGTTTTGTACCTACCATAAATGTAGATGTCCGAACAGGATAGCATCTGCAGTCAGGATTACCCACCCTCCTTCCCCTCTGTGGTACTCCTAGGGTATTTACCCTCCTAATAGCTAGCTGGGGGGGAGTCTCTTATGGTGTATTTGTTTGTATATATGTATGTACATGCTTATTTTTTGTGTTTGCCTTCTACTATTTTGGAAACATTGGCATTTATCCAAAATTTAGCTTTCCTAGAGGGCAACTGGCATCTGGGGCAAGAAACACTGAGGAAAATGGCATCGGCTGATGCCTTTATACCCGAAGACCAGCAGAGATGACGTCGGGTGAAGTGCGACATCAGCCGAAGCCGGACCCAGACTTTGGAATCCGGCCGACCGAAGGGCTGCCTGATGACAGGACAACCCATTTGTTATGACTGCAGATGCTATCCTGTTCGGACATCTACATTTATGGTAGGTACAAAACTGTACTTTCTGTACCTAAAAAACACATGCTAAAAATGGCAGAAGATTTGATTACCTTAATCAGAGGTACTTTGCCCCCTCCAGATAAGAGGCCTAGGGTGGAGCCAGAGGTGGAAGGTTTGGAACATTCTTCAGATTACTCAGAGTCTTCGGCTGAAGACATTCAGGATTTTCCTCCTTATTCTGATTCAGACGCAGAGGATTCTAGTCCTTCTGCTTCTCCTCCAGAGGATTTTTCATTTTCAGAAACCCTGCATTCTATGAGGGAGCATTTTAAATGGGAAGGTCAGGATTTCTCAGATTCCCGAAAGAGGCTTAGGGAATTTTTGTTTTTACCACAACATAGGCCCTTGGCTATACCTCCTGTTTTGGATGTTGTTCAGGATGTTTTCTCTGAGGCTTCCCTTAATCCAGACTCCTTGCCTCCTGCACCGGTTAAACCAGATAGGTATTAGAGTGCCAGAGGCTCATAAATATTTGTATAAGAGCCCAAGGGCTGACCCAGAAACTATTAGCCAGGGACCTAAGGGTGTCAGGGCTTCTGTTGTAAAGAATCCAGTTCCTATGGATAAAGATTCTAGAGCTTTGGATAGGTGGGGTAAAAAAGTGTATACCTCTTCCACTCTCGCAATGAGGGCTTTGAATTGCCAGTTTCATATGCTGAAGTACCAGAATTTTCTCCTTACTCAGTTAAAATCTAAGGTAGATGCTTTGGCAGAGGGCATAGAGTGTAAGGAATTACAGGATTTGGTTCATGCCTCTGATCAGGTGGGTAAGCATTCTTTGCAATGTGGTTTCGATGCTTTACAGGCTTCTTCCAGGGTGGCTGCCACTGGATCAGTTATTCGTAGGCACGCCTGGCTTAAGGATCAGAGCTTGTCAGAGCATGTTAAAGCTCGAATTTTGGATGCTCCCCTTCAGTCTGAAGTTTTGTTTGGTTCTCCTGTGGAGTCAGTCTTGAAGAAAATGGAAGACAAAGCTAAGTCTATGCAGACTGTTAAGGATTTTTTGCAGGTGCAGCCCCCTAAGTTTTGCAGAAATTGGCCTACTAAGGGGTTGGGCTTACCCTTCTTCTGATTTACAGTCTAGAGGCAGATCTAGACGTGGTAGGGGCAGAGCTCAGGGTTCTTTCAGGCCTAGGACGTGGAGTTCCCCTGCACAATCTACAGGTGAGGGTAGGGGCCAGTCCTTTCGTAAACAGACCCAATGACCTGCATCTTCAGCTGCCAGATCCTTCCTGTCTGGCAGCTCCTCTGGGAGGAAAGTTGGCACTTTTCAGGCAAAATTGGCTTTTGGTCACCCAGGACAAATGGGTGTTGGACATTATAGACCGAGGTTACAAGTTTTATTTCCACATATTGCCTTTTTTCAAAGGCATGCCAGACGTTCCTCCTCAGCAAAGGGTGGAGGCTCACAAACAGATTTCTTTACTTCTTCAAATGGGGGCTATACAGCAGGTCCCTCTGTCAGAAGTGGGCCTAGGATTTTATTCTCGCCTGTTTCTTGTTCCAAAGAAAGGAAACACTTGGAGGCCAATTCTGGATTTGTCTATCCTCAACACATACCTGGACATTCCAAAATTCAAAATGTTGACTTTGCAACAACTTCTGCCTCTGTTAGGCAAAGATCACTGGATGGTAACTCTGGATCTCAAAGAGGCTTATCTTCATATTCCTATCAGGCCCAGTTGCAGGAGATTCCTGCGCTTTCGGGCTGGGACTTTACATTATCAGTTCTCTGCATTGCCCTTTGGCTTATCTACTGCGCCCAGGGTGTTCACAAAGGTTCTGGCTCCGGTGATAGCCTTCTTACGGTTAAGAGGAATACAAATTTATCCTTACTTGGACGATTGCCTGATTCTTGCTCAAGACAAAGACAAGCTACTTCACCATCTACAGTATGTTATGGCAGTGTTAAGGTGCCTAGGGTATTCTGTGAATGAAACAAAGTCCAGTCTAGTACCCTCTCAGGACATGTGCTTTCTGGGTGTGAGACTGAATACAGCCTCTCAGATGGCATTTTTGACCCCGGACAAGCAAAGAAATCTTACCCTTTACTTCCAACAATTGTCTCTACGGTCCAGGCTGACTGCAAGGACAGTCCTTCAAGCCTTGGGGTTCATGGCATCTTGTATTCTGGTGCTTCCCAATGCCAAACTGCATATGAGGAAGCTACAATGGTATCTCAAAAGTGTATGGACTCAACACTGCCACGATTTGGACACTGTCATTCAGATAATACCTTGCATTCAAAAGGAATTTTGTGGTGGGCTCAGGAATGTCACCTAAACAAGGGACTCTCTGTGACCCGACCAGAGGCGAGTCAGATCTTAACAACGGATGCCTCAGACAAGGCTTGGGGAGCACACCTCAATGGAAAATGGGTTCAAGACACGTGGCCTGCCAGACTTCAACATTTGCATATCAACTTGAAGGAGATGTTAGCAGTCTAATTTGCATTGATGGCTTTCAAGGATCTACTTCACCCAGGACAAGTGTTGATTCAAACAGACAACACAACTGTCATGTGGTACATCAACAAGCAAGGGGGAACCCATTCGTACCCTCTTTGCAGGCAAGCTATGATTTTGTGGGAGACTGCTCTCAGTTTGCACCTCACTCTTCAGGCAAGGTTTCTGCCAGGAGCACAGAACTCCTTAGTGAATGTTTTGAGCAGACAGATGGTGGATCCCCACGAGTGGAAGTTGGATCCTCGTGTATTTCGACAGTTGACAGTGATTTGGGGGACTCCAGACATAGATCTGTTCGCTTCTCCACTAAATTTCTAG
Organism: Protopterus annectens; assembly: GCF_019279795.1. Lineage (NCBI taxonomy): Eukaryota > Metazoa > Chordata > Ceratodontiformes > Protopteridae > Protopterus > Protopterus annectens. Next base: position 139,484,074 of record NC_056730.1, on the reverse strand, counting down.
TTGTCAAAGTTTTGCACAAAGATGTTTCATTCAAAAGCTTGGAAAGTGGATGCTCTATCATTCAGTTGCAACAATCTTCACGTCTATGCCTTTCCTCCTCTGCCTCTTCTTCCCAAGGTGCTCTTGAAGGTCAGACAGGACAAGCCCTCCATGATTCTAATAGCTCCAGATTGGCCACGGCAGCACTGGTACCCTCTGCTGAGGAGTTTAGTATGGGAGCCTCCTTGTCCTTTGCCATCAATTCCACACCTTTTGTCCCAGGCAGGCAATCATTTCCTCAATGTCAGGATACAGTCCCTGCATCTGACAGCCTGGCATATTCTGTTCTAGAACCTGGAGGGTCGCAGCTTCCTCAACAAGTTTTGAATGTTATTTTGGAGGCCAGAAGGCCTAGTACAAGGAAAGTTTATGCTGATAAATGGAGGAGATTTTTTATTTGGAGCAAAGCAAAGAGCTTTGATGTTTCAGGGCCTAATTTGAGTGTTTCACTTCAGTATCTTACAGAATTATTAGACAAGGGTTTGTCTTTCTCCTCTGTAAAAGTTCATGCTGCAGCCATTTCTGCTCACTATGACTGTGACCCACCATTATTCTCTCATCCTTTGTTTAAGCAATTTCTTAGAGGGGCAAAGAACATAAGACCCCCGCGTAGGGCTCCTACTCCTTCCTGGGATCTCAATTTTGTGTTGGAAAAACTCACTTTACCTCCTTTTGAACCTGCAGCTACATCTGAGTTGAAGTTTTTGTCTTGGAAGACTGCTTTTTTGTTGGCCATTACGTCTGCTAGAAGGGTATCTGAATTACAGGCTCTAATGGCAGTTGAACCCTTCCTGATTTTTCATAAGGATAGGGTATCCCTGCGTACTAACCCTACCTTTATGCCTAAAGTGGTTTCAAATGTGGCCTTGAACCAATCTATTCATTTGCCTACATTTTATGCTGATCCCCAAAATAAAGGGGAGAAAATTTTGCACTCTTTGGATATTCACAGGCAGTTGCGTTATTATTTAAGCAGAACTAAAGGGTTCAGACAGTCTCAACAGTTGTTTGTTTCTTTTGCTTTGGGCTCTCAGGGGAAACCTGTTTCAAAACAAACTATTTCTAAGTGGATTGGCCATTGTATTTCTTTTTGTTATTCTCATCATGGTAAGGAGATTCCGGCTGGAGTCAGACCTCATTCCACTAGGGCTACTGCCACTTCTACTGCTTTTTTAAGGGGTGTAGCTACTAAAGATATTTTGGAGGCAGCTACTTGGAGTTCAGTGCACACTTTTTCTAAACATTACCATCTCCCTCTTTATTCCAAATCTAGGGCTGGGTTTGCCACTGCAGTTTTACAGGGCATGTTAGCAGCTCCCAATGCTTTATGATTTTGCCAACCTCCCTTTACCTTTGCTTTGGGATTCTACCCACAGGTTATGACTGCAGCAATGTGAGATGAAGAACATAGTACAGTTTTGTACCTACCATAAATGTAGATGTTCGAAGATCCACATTGCTGCAGTCCAATTTACCCTCCCTCCTTCCCCACTGTAGTTTGGGGTGGTTGGTGTGGTTTGGGTTGTAAATATTGTTTGTACATGGGTGTTTGAAGGTTTTCTGTTTTTGGCTATGGCCTTTCTTTTTAGGGCCTTCTGACATCTGGGGCAAGAAAGACTGAGGATATGACGTCGGTCATGCGCTTTAGTACCACGGCGTACTGACGTCAGATCTGAGCGACCATGACCGACGCCAGCCTAACACTTTGGTATTCGGGCCGACCGAGGACAGCGGACTACCCACAGGTTATGACTGCAGCAATGTGGATCTTCGAACATCTACATTTATGGTAGGTACAAAACTGTACTTTTCCAGACTGTGGCAATGTTGAGTCCAAACACTTTTTAGGTACCACTGAAGTTTCCTCATATGCAGTCTTGCATATGGATTTAGTAGGATGCAGGATGCCCAAAGCCTGCAGAATTATTCTTGCAGATAACTGGGCCTTTGTTGCCAATATTTTGAAATAGGTAGTCAGTTGCCTTTGTTTGTCTGGTGTGAGATTAGCCATCTGGGCAGTTGTATTTAAGCTTGCACCCAGGAATATTATCTCTTGAGAGGGTACTAGTTTTGATTTCCTTTCGTTGACTGTGTACCCTAGGCATGTTAGAAGTCTTTTCACAAACACCAGATGCTGTAGAAGAATGTCCTTGTTCTCTGCTTGAATTAGGCAGTCGTCCAAGTAAGGATATATTTCTATTCCTCTTTGTCTGCAGAATGCAATTACTGGTGCCATGCACTTTGTAAAGACCCTGAGCACAGTAGATAAGTCAAAGGGCAGTGCAGAGAATTGGTAATGCATTGAGCCAGCCTTGAATCTGAGGTATCTTCTGCATGATTGCCTGATTGGGACATGCAGGCATGCCTCTTTTAGGTCTAAAGTCACAAGCCAAGCCTTCGTGCCCAGCATGGGCAGAAGCTGCTGCAAGGTTCAACATTTTGGTATATCCAGGAATGTGTTTAGAATAGATAGGTCCAGGCTTTGTCCTTTCTGGGTACCAAGAACAGTCTTGAGTAAAATCGTTGTCCCTGCTCTTGCTCTGGTACTTGTTGAATGGCCACCATGTCCATGAGGGATTAGACTTGTTTTTGTGCCTCTGCCCATTGATTTATTGGCAGAGCTGGCCAACCATTTGCCTTTGGCAGGGTATGGAAGTGGAACTTGTAGCCTTGTGACACTATGTTTAGAACCCACTTGTCCTGGGTTATAATTTGCCAATTTTGAGAAAAAAGTGCTATTTTTCCCCCTAAGGGTGCTGCCAGGAGATAAGTGCTTGGTGCAGGCAGGAGGAAGTCATTGGGACCGTTTCCTGTAAGGTTGTGATTTGTCTTCTCCATTTTTGGAGGTAGAAACACCCCATTGCTTTGACCTGTTTGAACCTTGCGCCTGGGATCTGCCTCTAGGGCATCTGGATCTGCTCCTTTGAGGTCTGTCTGACACAGGAAAGGACCAATTATTTGTAGGCCAATATCTAGTAAACCTAGGTGGCTGTACTTGTAAAAAAAATCTTTGACAGTTTGCATAGATTTAGCTTTGTCCTCCATTTTCTTTAACACCTCTTCTGCCTTAACACCACAGTATCATGCTGTAATGGTGCATCTAATAATTTAACTTTGACATGATCAGGCAGATTTTGTTCCTTTAACCAAGCATGCCTCCTAATTACAGAACATGTAACTGCGGCCCTGCAGGAGGCCTCCAGAGAATCAAAACCACATTACAAAGTATGCTTTCCAACTTGTTCAGCTGCATGCAATAAATCCTGCATTTCCTTGTTTTCTGCACATTCAGAGTTTAACAACATTTTCTGTTTAAGCAATGCCATGACATGTTGCTGATATTTGAGCATATGAAACTGACAGTTTAAGGCCCTTATGGCCAAGGTAGCTGATGTGTAAACCTTTTTTCCCCATCTATCCAGTGCCCTAGAATCTGTCAGAGGGGGTAGGGTTTTTTGCAGCAGAAGCCATAACCCCTCCGGGACCTTGTGAAATAGTTTCTGGGTCTGCAGCAGGGTTTTTGAAAAGGAATTTGAGAGTCAGGAGCCCTGTAATATCTGTCAGGCTTAACAGGAGCTGGAGGTAAGGAGTCTGGGGTAAGACTAGACTTGGTAAACACATCATCTACAATGTCTAACACAGGTGGAATGGCTAGAGGCTTGTGTTGAGGTAGTAAAAGGAAGTCCCTGAGCCTCTTTTTAGATTCTGAAAAATCTTGGCTCTCCCATTGGAAGTGCTCCCTCATGGTATGCAAGGTTTCCCCAAAAGAATAGTCCTCAGGAGGAGAAGCTGAAGGAATAGATTCTTCAGCATCAGAATCCTCATAGGGGGGAAGAGAATATTCCTGATCAGAAGAGGAATCAGAAGAAATAGAAACCTGATCTGAAGATTCATAATCTGTCTCTTGCCTAGGCCTCTTATCAGGAGGGGGATGGGAACCCCTGATCAAGGTAATCAAGTCTTCGGCCATTTTGAGCATCTGTTTTTTAGGCATGGAGGCCTGTCTACGTGGCTCTTGAGTTTGTTTCTTTGTCTTTGAAGGTGCTTTAGTTTTTGCCTTTGAAGCTGAAGTCGGTTTAATGTATAGATGTTTAGGTCTGAATACACCCTCAGAAGCTAGTGCCTGCTCAGCGGCTCCAGACCCATCTGAAGGAATAGTGTCCGAGGCTCCAATACCTTGAGTTTCCAGTGGCATAGCCGACTCCACGTGGGGGTCGGTAGCGGCCTGCGACTCTAAAGTAGCGGACGTCAGGGGCTGCGAAAGCGCCTCACTGAGAACTGGCGACTGGCTTAGGGAAAGCTTCGTCATCGGTTTTGGGCCTCGGTTGTCTGTTTTTCTTTGCGTTTTTTGTGAACTCCGGTAGTCGGATGGCTATCCGATGACATTTCTGGATAATTAAACCTGCGTCCAAAATTGTTTAATGCAAAATCATACAGACACTTAATAGTGCGTTGGTTAAATCTAGCACAAAACCGACAACCTGAAACATTATGGTCAGGGCCTAAGCAAGGAATACAGTAAGAATGAAAGTCCTTATGAGGTATTTGCTTTCCACAAGAAATACAATTATTAACTTTTTCTGACATTGGTCTGGAGCAAGAAAAAAGTTTCCCCAACGGGGTACTTAGCTTTAATGAAGACTTTGGATCTGATATTCGAACATGAAAATATCAGGAGTCGGCCGACCAGCACTTGCGAACTGCTTCTGCTTTGGGCACCGCAGAGATCTACTCCTACAAACCAGAGACGCCATGTTAAAACTGTGTCAACAATTGGGCATCACTCTAAATTGGGAAAAGTCTGCCTTGTTGTCCTCGCAGTGTCACCTTTATAGTCGCCGAGTTAGACACCATGCTCATGAGGGCGTTTTTACCACTAGAAAGGATTCAAAGTTTGCAACAGCAGGTGTAAGCGTTACTCCCTTTGAGAAGAGTGAAGGCAAGATTGATCCTCAAATTGTAGGGGACAATGGCTGCTACAGTTATGGTGGTTCCTTTGGCGTGGCTACACATGAGTCTCCTTCAGTGGCTACTCTTCGCCCAGTGGTCTCTACAACATCTTCCGCTTTCTCATCTCATAATAATCACAGACAGGTGTAAGCAGGATCTGCATTCTGGTGGCTTCACACCAGCAACCTCGACACGGGAAAACCTTTTGTTCCGTCCCCTCCGGTTGCCACAGTGACCATGGATGCCTCTCAGATGGGGGGGGGAGGCATTATCTAGGCAGGAAAGTCCGCTGACGTCTGCTACTTTAGAGTCGCAGGCCGCATCTGCATATCAATGTCCTGGAGATGAGAGCAGTGCTACTAACGTTGCAAGAACTTCAGAGCTTTCTTCTTCTCGGGACAGTTGCGATCCACACAGACAATATGTCGGTGGTATGGTATCTAAACAAACAGGGAGGAACCAAGTTGTACCCCCTTTGCAGAGAGGCCATGTGAGTGTGGCAGTGGGCAGTGGCTTCCCAACGTTTTCTTGTAGCAGCGCACATTCCGGGGAAGTCCAGTGTGATGGACGACAGGTTGAGCAGAGCTATTCAGAGTGGTCCCTGAACAATCAGGTTGCATAGCAGATTTTCCACAGGTGAGGTCAGCCTTGCTGCGACCTATTTGCCAGCCCCCTCAATACCAAATGCAGCAACTACTTCACCTTTATCCCCCCTCAGGGGGAGTCGCCCAGGGATGCTCTAGTTCACGATTGGCCCTCTGGTCTACTGTATGCCTTCCCTCCTGTTCCTCTGCTGACAAAGGTTATTCAGAAAGCGCAATCTTTGAGAAGCAAAATGATTCTGATTGCTCCACACTGGCCTTGTCAAATTTAGTTCCCCTTTCTCCATCCTTACCTAGTGGACGCCCCCTGGATTCTGAGCCCTCAACCAGATCTGCTGACTCGTATGTCAGGGCAGCTCCATCCCTCTCTTCATACCTTCCGGTTGACAGCCTGGCTCCTCCACTTCCATCATTAGTCAGGCTTCATCATTTTTCGCCTGAAGTGGTTCATATTCTGTCTTCCTCCCATACGCCTTCCACCAGAAAAATCTATTCCTGCAAATGAAAGAGATTTTCCATATGGGCACATGCAAGACAAATTGATCCTTATACAGCTCCAAATTTGTCAGTCCTGGAGTTCCTCTCCATGCTTTTCAACCAAGGATCAGTGGCCGCAACTGTTAAGGTCCACTTGGTGGCTATTTCCACTTTTCACGTCGCTGATGAGCCTAGTCTCATGGCACATAGACTTTGTAAGGCATTCCTGAAGGGCACTATGCTGCTTCATCCTCCAGTTTTTGAACCAGTTATCTCGGGACTTAAATTTTGATGTCCTTCAAGGATGCATCTGCAGTCCTTACAAATGGGTTGTCCTGTCGTCAGGCAGCCCTTCGGTCGGCCGGATTCCAAAGTCTGGGTCCGGCTGGTGTCGCACTTCACCCGACGTCATTGCGGCAGTTTTCGGGTATAAAGGCATCAGCCGACGCCATTTTCCTCAGTCTTTCTTGCCGCGTGGCGCCCGAAGCAGAAGCTGTTCACAAGTGCCGGTCGGTCAGATCCAGAGATAATTCTACCGAATACTACTTCGAAGACTTCTATAAAGCAGAGTACCCCGTTGGGGACTCTTTCTTGCCTCAGCCGATGTCAGAGAAAGTTAATAACTGTTTATCTTGTGGGAAACAAATACCTCATAAAGATTTCCACTCCTATTGTATACATTGTTTAGGCCCAGACCATGACGTAGCAGCTTGTCTAGCCTGTGCTTCTTTTAACCGGCGGACGCTGAGACGTCGCTCGGACTTTGCTGAACAGATTTTCGGCTCCGATTTTGCCTACATTATGCCGTCGGATCCTCCGACTACGCAAATTACTAAAAAACGCAAAGAAAAGGACCGACACTCGCGGTCCGCGGTTTCGGCTGAAACCACAGCCAAGCAACCCGCGAGTGTCTCGGTTTCGGCCGAAACCGAGCAAGCGATTCTTTCTTCAGCCGACAACTTGCCTTCTACCGAGGCCTCTTCCATTCTGGTAGAAACGGCTTCTGAAATCCAGCCTTCCGTTGCGATTTCACAGGATTTACCTGACACCATTCCACTAGATATTTCTACTCCTGCACGTGGAGCTGCTAGGCCTCCTCCAGCTATGTCTATTAAGGCCTTTGCCAGGGCTAAAGCAGCCAAAACTTCCAAGCCAGTGCCTGCCAAGCCCCCCTCTCACAGGCCCAGCACCAGCTCCCATATGCTTTCTTTGGCACAGGATCTCATCACTTTAATCCGAGGATCCCAGCCCCATCCAGACAGGGCCTCTCTCCCTCCTCCAGAAAAGAGACCTAGAGCAGAGCCCCTTGAGCCAGTAGCCACAGACGATTCTTCTGATGATTCAGAACATTCTGATCCTCCTGAGGCTTCTTATTCTCCTTACGAAGATTCCGATGCTGAGGAGTCCATCCCTTCAGCCTCTCCTCCTGAGGAATTTTCCTTTGGGGAAACCTTGCATGCTATGAGGGAACAATTCCAGTGGCAGGGCCAAGATTTCTCAGACTCAAGAAAAAGGCTTAGGACCTTTCTACACTTACCACAGCATAGGCCTTTAGCTATTCCTCCAGTTCTATCTGTTGTTGATGATGCATTTAATGATGCTTGCACTTCTCCTGATACTTTACCTCCGGCTCCTGTTAAACCAGATAGGTACTACAGGGTCCCGGACACTCATCACCACTTATATATGGAGGCAGCTACTTGGAGTTCAGTGCATACTTTCTCTAGGCATTATCACCTTCCACTTTATTCTAAATCTAGGGCTGGTTTTGCCACTGCTATTTTGCAGGGCATTTTGGCAGCTCCTGCTTCCTTATAGTTTTGCCATCCTCCCTTACCTCTGCTTTGGGATTCTACCCAAGTGTAAGGACTGCAGCAATGTGAGATGAAGAACATAGTACAGTTTTGTATCTACCATAAATGTAGATGTTCGAAGATCCACATTGCTGCAGTCCAATTTACCCTCCCTCCTTCCCCTCTGTAGTTAGAGGCGGTTGTGTGGGTTGGGTTGTCAATATGGTGTATATTGTACATATTTTTAGTGCAAGGGTGGTTGGTTGGTTGTTTGCTGTCTTTTGGTTTTGACCTTTCTTTTTAGGGTCTTCTGACATCTGGGGCAAGAAAAGACTGAGGATATGACGTTGGTCATGCGCATTTGTACCCTGACGTCCTGATGTCAGTCAAATGCGCCTTGACCGACGTCAGCCTTATACTTTGATATTCGGGCCGACCGAGGACAGCGGACTACCCAAGTGTAAGGACTGCAGCAATGTGGATCTTCGAACATCTACATTTATGGTAGGTACAAAACTGTACTTTTCTACACTTACCACAGCATAGGCCTTTAGCTATTCCTCCAGTTCTATCTGTTGTTGATGATGCATTTAATGATGCTTGCACTTCTCCTGATACTTTACCTCCGGCTCCTGTTAAACCAGATAGGTACTACAGGGTCCCGGACACTCATCACCACTTATATAAGGCCCCTTTTGCAGATCCAGAGACTATCTCCCAGGGCCCTAAAGCTGTAGCAGCTACTTCTTCTAAAAACCCCCTCCCCTCTGAAAGGGATTCCAGGTCCTTAGAGAGATGGGGTAAAAAAGTTTACACCTCTGCTACTTTGTCAGCTAGAGCTTTGAATTGCCAATTCCATATGATTCAATATCAAGAGTTTATGCTTGACCAGTTGACTAAAAAGCTGTCCTCTGAAGAATCTTTAGATAAAAAGTATGTTCAAGAAATGTTACATAACATTCAGCAGGTTAGTAACCATTCATTAAAATGTGGCTATGATGCACTGGAGGCTTCCTTTAGATCAGCCATGACGGGCACAGTTAAAAGGAGGCATGCATGGTTGAAAGAGCAGGCATTACCAGACCATATCAAATCTAAGCTTTTGGATGCACCTATGGACAAGGTCAATTTATTTGGTGCCCCCGCACAACAGGTTCTCAAAAAGATGGAAGAGAAAGCAAAGTCTGTGCAAACCGTAAAAGATTTCTTACAAGTTCAACCTCCAAGGTTTAGCAGGAATTGGCCCTCCAAGAATTGGTCCTTTCCGGAGTCCTCTAAGGCACAAAGAGGCAGGAATAGGCGCTCCAGAGGCAGAAACCAAACCAGAGGTGCCTACAGGGGTCGCCAGTGGCAGGGTAACAACCAACGAGGCACGGACACAGCCACCACCACTACAACAACTCAATCACAGTGACTTGGCGGTGACACCGCCTACCAGGGAACAACTAGAAGCACCATTAGGCGGAAAGCTAACCTTATTTTCAAGAAACTGGCACTGCATTACAAGAGAAAAATGGATTTTGCAAACTATAGACAAAGGTTACAGGTTCCATTTCCATACTCTACCAGGAAAGAGAGGAATGCCAAACCTACCACCTACTCAAAGGGCAGAAGCTCTAAAACAAATATCTCAATTATTAAGAATGAGAGCTGTGGAAAAGGTACCATCTATGGAGCAAGGGAAGGGATTTTACTCCAGGCTCTTCCTGGTACCAAGAAAAGAAAACAAATGGAGGCCTATTCTAGATCTGTCCGCTCTAAACACATTCCTCGTTGTTCCAAAATTCAAAATGCTGACTCTACAGCAGCTTCTTCCCATGCTGGACAAGGAGTCTTGGCTGGTAACTCTAGATCTCAAGGAGGCATACCTGCACGTCCCCATCAGACCAATTTGCAGAAGATACCTCAGATTTCTTGCAGGATCAGAGCATTATCAATTCTCAGCATTGCCCTTTGGCTTATCTACTGCGCCCAGAGTGTTCACGAAATGCCTGGCATCAGTAATCGCTCATTGCAGACTTCAGGGGATTCAAATCTATCCCTACCTGGACGACTGCCTGATACAAGCGGACAACAAAAACAAATTAACAGAAGACTTACAAAGAGTCATCTACCTGCTTCAAGCCCTGGGATACACAGTCAATTCAAAAGTCAAGGCTGATTCCATCCCAAATAATAACCTTTCTGGGTGCAGAACTGGACACATCCAAACAAATGGCATTTCTAACTGCAGAAAAGAAAGAACAACTTCCTCTCTACTTTTTGGCATTAACAAAGCAGAGCCATCTAACTGCAAGAAAAGTGTTACAAGCTCTAGGCTTCATGGCATCCTGCATAATTCTGGTCCCTCATGCCAGGCTTCATATGAGAAAGCTACAGTGGTACCTAAAGAATTTGTGGTCTCAGCACAAGCACAGCCTGGAAACCAAAATTCCAATGATCCCATGCCTGAAACAAGAGTTCTTATGGTGGGCACAGGCCTGTCAATCAAACACAGGACTGCCCTTCAGCAAAAGTCATCCAAGACAAACTATCACAACAGATGCCTCAGACCTCGGTTGGGGGGCACACATGATGGACAAGTGCATTCAAGGCCTATGGACTCAAGACCAACTGCATCTGCACATAAATCTAAAAGAAATGATGGCAGTAAAATTGGCAATCCAGGCATTCAGACCTCTTCTCCACGAAGGCCAGCTGTTGATAAGGACAGACAACACCACAGTTGTGGTACATCAACAAACAGGGAGGCACACACTGCATTCCCTATGCCGGCTGGCACTAGACCTATGGGATGTGGCTCTGGGTTACAACCTTCAGTTACAGGCAATTTATGTTCCAGGGAAGGAAAACATTCTAGCAGACATATTAAGCAGAACTATAACAGATGCCCACGAATGGATGCTGCATCCGGACATCTTCAAAGCCATCACAAGGAAATGGGGATTACCACAAATAGACTTGTTTGCATCCCCATACAATCACCAGTTAAAGAAATTCTGCACGAGGACTTACCACCCACTTGCTTGGAAGGTGGACTCCCTATCCTTCAGTTGGAAAAGCATGACAGCATACGCATTCCCACCACTTCCTTTGATGCACAAAGTGCTTCTCAAGATCAAAGAGGAACGTCCGAGGATCATTCTGATAGCCCCAGACTGGCCAAGACAACATTGGTACCCACTACTGAGGAGCATGTCCAGGGAGCAAATATGGAAACTACCACTGATCCCATTACTGCTGACACAGAACAACTACAACATTCTGCATCCAAGCCTAAAAACTCTGCAACTAACTGCCTGGAACATTACATGACAGAAATTAGCACAAATTTATCCCAAAGGGTTAAGGACATAATCCTGGAGGCTCGTAGACCTTCAACAAGAAAGAATTATGCAGCAAAATGGAAAAGATATCTCATCTGGAGCGCTGCAAAAGGGCAAGATGTGACACTGGTGAACATAGCCAACATCCTGGAGTACTTGGCTGAGCTCTACCACACAGGCCTGTCGTACACCTACATCAAGATACATGCATCAGCTATTTCAGCACAATACAGCTTAGATCCTCCTGTCTTCTTGCATCCTCTGCTCAGACAGTTTCTGAGGGGAATTAAAAATGTAAAACCTCCCAGGAAACTTCCATTGCCAGCATGGGACTTGAACTTTGTGCTAGAAAAACTGACTCTGCCTCCTTTCGAGCCAGCAGCTACAGCAGACTTGCAATACTTATCCTGGAAGACTGCCTTCCTGCTGGCAATAACTTCAGCAAGAAGGGTCTCTGAACTACAAGCATTAATGGCAGTACAACCCTTCCTGATCTTCCATCAAGATAGAGTGTCCATGAGAACAAATCCTACATTTATGCCTAAGGTGGTATCCAGAGTCTCTTTAAATCAGGCTATCCACCTTCCTACATTCTTCCCCAATCCACAGAACAGGGGAGAAAAGCTTTTACATACCTTGGATGTACACAGGCAATTGCGCTACTACCTGGACAGGACAAAAAACAATAGAAGAACTGACCAGCTTTTGGTAGCTTATGCAACAGGAAAAGAAGGAAAACCAATTTCTAAACAGACAATCTCCAAATGGATAGGAAATTGCATTAGATTTTGTTACTCCTACCATGGAAAGAAAACTCCAGAGAACATCAGGCCTCACTCCACAAGGGCCACAGCCACTACCACAGCTTTCTTACGAGGAGTGGCTACCAAGGACATTATAGAGGCTGCTACTTGGACCTCCGTGCATACATTTGCCAAGCATTATAACTTACCTCTATACTCTAGATCCCGTGCTGGCTTTGCCACTGCTGTTTTGCAAGGGATCCTGACTACACCATAATCTATTCTCATTTCCTCCTCCCTAGTTTAGCTATGGTATTCTACCCATTTGTAAGGACTGCAGATGCATCCTTGAAGGACATAGTACAGTTTTGTACCTACCATAAATGTAGATGTCCGAGAGGAATGCATCTGCAGTCAGGATTACCCTCCCTCCTTCCCCTCTGAGGTACTCCTAGGGTACTTACCAATCTTCAGCTAGCTTGGGGGGGATCTATTATGGTGTATTTGTTTGTATATATGTACATACATGTTTATTTTGTGTGTTTGCTCTCTATTATTTGGAAACTTTGACATTTATCCAAATTTAGCCTACCAAGAGGGCACCTGGCATCTGGGGCAAGAAACACTGAGGAAAATGGCGTCGGCTGATGCCTTTATACCCGAAAACTGCCGCAATGACGTCGGGTGAAGTGCGACACCAGCCGAAGCCGGACCCAGACTTTGGAATCCAGCCGACCGAAGGGCTGCCTGACAGGACAACCCATTTGTAAGGACTGCAGATGCATTCCTCTCGGACATCTACATTTATGGTAGGTACAAAACTGTACTTTCTACAATGTCTCACTTTGCCTCCCTTTGAGCCTGCAGCCACCTCTGGTTTAAAATATTTGACTTGGAAGACTATCTTTTTAGTAGTCATCACTTCAGCCAGATGTGTCTCGGAGCTTCAAGCCTTATCAGTTAGACCACCTTACTTGATTTTTCATAAGGACAGAGTTTCTCTCAGACCAAACCCTTCCTTTCTATCAAAAGTGGCTTCTGTTAGTAATATAGACCAATCCATTGAACTACCTGTATTCTTTCCAGAGTTCTCGAACAAGGCAGAATTTAGATTTCATCAGCTGGATGTGCACAGACAATTACGATTCTATGTACATAGAACAAAGGATCTCAGAAAATCTGATCATTCATTTGTCTCATTTTCAGCAAACAGGATTGGGTCTCCTGTTTCCAAGGGTGCCGTCAGGCGGTCCCGCAGTCGGCCCGAATTCCAAAGTCTTGGTCCGGCGTCGGTTGCTGTCGCTTCTTCCCTGACGTCAGTGCGCCAGGGGTATATAAGAGGCATCCAACGCCATTTTCTTGAGTCTTTCTTGCAGCGCGGTGCCTGAAGCAGAAGCAGTTCGCAAGTGCCGGTCAGCCGACACCTGACATTTTCAATTCGAGTGTCAGTCCGAAGTCTTCAAAGCTAAGTACCCCATTGGGGAACCTTTTCTTGCCTCAGTCCGATGTCAGAAAAAGTTAACATTTGCATTTCTTGTGGGAAGCAAATACCTCATAAGGACCTTGCCTAGGCCCAGACCACGACGTCACTGGTTGTCGGTTTTGTGCTAGGTTCAATAAGTGAACTATTAAGCAACGCTTGGATTTCGCACGACACTACTTCGGTAGGAAATTTAATTACACTATGCCGTCGGAGCAACCGACTACCGGCGTGCATAAAAAAATGCAAAGTTAAAGAAAGGCAGCCTAGATCCAAGCCTGACTCCGAGCCCTCGGCTGGGCTGGTCACCGGTTCTCTGGTTTTCAGTGAGGCACCTACGCAGCCCCCGGCTACCGCTGAATTGGATCCCCAGACCGCTTTGGATTCTCCAGCAGAGAGTTCTAGGCCGACGCAGCCATTTTCTTTAGGCCCTACCGACGACATTGCAATAGGAGAAGCCGGTGCTGTAGAAACACCTTTGGTTTCTGAAGGTGTCTTCAGACCGACTACTCTCACCATAAAATCTTATGCTAAGCTTAAGACTCCTCTAAAACCAAAAAAGACTACTCTTCAGTCTCTAGGTCAAGGCCCTGTGCCTAAGAAACAGATGCTTAAAATGGCTGAAGATTTAATTTCTTTGATCAGGGGTTCCCAATCCCCCACCCCCACCCCCGATAAAAGGCCTAGACAGGAGGAGGATTATGCCTCCTCTGATCAAGTGTCTGTTTCCTCAGGCTCCTCTGAGGAACAGGATTACTCATTTCCCCCTTATGAAGATTCTGATGCTGAAGACTCCATTCCCTCAGCTTCTCCCCCTGAAGATTATTCCTTTGGGGAAACCTTACATACCAAGAGGGAACATTTCCACTGGGAAGGTCAGGACTACTCCGACTCAAAAGGCTCCGAGAGTTTCTTTTACTCCCCCAGCACAGACCCCTTGCTATCCCCCCAGTTTTAGACATTGTGGATGATGTTTTCTTAGAATCTAGTCTAAGTCCAGATTCTCTGCCTCCTGCTCCAGCCAAACCAGATAGATTATAGTGCCTAACTCACAAATTCATATACAAAAGCCCTGTTGCTGATCCAGAGACGATCTCCCAGGGTCTCAAAGGGGCTAAGGCTTCTATGGATAAAAATCGTGTACCCTCTGAAAGGGACTCCAGAGGCACTAGATAGGTGGGGGAAGAAGGTTTACACCTCAGCTACTCTAGCTATGAGAGCACTAAATTGTCTGTTTCACATGCTTAAATACCAGCAATTTCTAATGTCTCAAATAAAACAAAAGATGGGCACGCACCCTCAACAGTCTGAATTCAAGGAAATGCAGGATCTGTTGCATGCAGCTGAACAGGTGGGCAAACATACTTTACAATGTGGTTTTGATGCCTTGGAAGCTTCCTCTTGAGCAGCCGTTACTGGGTCTGTTATACGTAGGCATGCTTGATTAAAGGAACAATCTCTGCCTGATCATGTTTAAAGCAAAGTTACTAGATGCACCCTTACAGCAGGATGTCTTATTTGGGGTTAAAGCAGAGGAGGTTTTAAAGAAAAATGGAGGATAAGGAAAAATCTATGCAGACTGTCAAAGATTTCTTACAAGTACAGCCCCCACGCTTCAGCAGAAATTGGCCAACAAAAAATTGGTCCTTTCCAGCTTCCGACAGACCACAGAGGGGTAAATACATGCGCCCAAGGGGCAGAGGACAAGCACAAATCCCTTACAACCCTCGACAATGGGGCACTGCAACACAGAAGGGAGGAGAAGACAGGCCACAAACTACTAGAAGGCAAACACAATGACTTATACCTCAAACTGCCAAGCAAAACTCTCTTGGCAGCTCCCTTGGGAGGAAAATTAGCACTTTTTGCAGACAACTGGTGCATCGTCACAAAGGACAAATGGGTCCTAGACATTATCTCACAAGGATACAGATTTCATTTCCACACCTTGCCAAGGATAAAAGAATGCCAAACCTGCCACAAAATCAATGGGCAGAGGCACAAAAACAAATTACAGCCCTCATGGACATGAGAGCCATTCAACTGGTACCTACACAGGAGCAAGGCCAAGGATTTTACTCAAGGCTCTTTCTAGTCCCCAGAAAGGACAATGCTTGGAAGACCCATTCTGGACCTTTCAATTTTAAACACCTTCTTGCAAGTACCCAAATTCAAGATGCTAACACTACAGCAGCTTCCCATGTTGGGCAAGAAAGCTTGGCTAGTAACGTTGGACCTCAAGGAGGCATACCTGCATGTCCCTATCAGACCAAATTGCAGAAGATACCTCCGTTTCATTGCAGGTTCAACCCATTACCAATTCTCTGCACTGCCCTTTGGCTTATCTACTGCACCCAGGGTCTTCACAAAATGCCTGGCACCAGTAATTGCATACTGCAGACAGAGGAATTCAAATATACCCATACTTGGACGACTGCCTCATCCAAGCAGAAAGCAAGAACATTCTCTTACAACACCTGGGTTTTGTAAAACATCTTCTAAGTTGCCTAGGGTACACAGTAAATGAAAAGAAATCAAAACTAGTGCCCTCACAAAATATGACATTCCTGGGTGCCAGCTTGAATACAACGGCCCAGATGGCTTATCTGACGCCAGACAAACAACTACAATTAACTCAGTACTTCAGAGCAATGGCAACAAAAACCCAACTCCCTGGAAGAAAAATTGTGCAGGCCTTGGGCTTCATGGCGTCTTGCATATTACTAATACCATTTTCAAAACTGCATATGAGGAAATTACAGTGGTACCTAAAAAGCATATGGACTCAACCCAGCTACAGCTTGGAAACAGATGCCTCTCATTCCCTGCCTTCAACAAGAGTTTCTATGGTGGTGTCAGGCATGTCACCTCAACAAGGGTCAGCCTTTCACCTTACGCCCAGCCAGGCAAACTATGTCAACAGATGCATCGGACTATGCCTGGGGGGCACACATGGTAGGATGGTGCATTCAAGGCATATTGACTGCAGATCAAAGAATCTGCACATCAATCAAAAAGAAATGCTAGCTGTACAAAATCCTCTGACAGCCTTCACGGACCTCTTAAATCCAGGACAGCTTATCATAAGGACAGACAACACCACAGTAATGTGGTACATAAGCAAGGGGGTACACACTCCTACCCTCTATGCAGACAAGCAATGACCTTGTGGAACACAGCACTGGCTTACCAAGTTCAATTACAAGTTCAGTTCCTGCCAGGAAAAAAGAACATATTGGCAGATGACCTAAGCAGAAACATCATGGATCCCCACGAGTGGAAACTGGATCCACAAGTATTTGCAATGATAACTCAAAAATGGGGGCTCCCAGACATAGACCTGTTTGCCAGCCCCTAAAACTATCAACTAACAAAATTTTGCACAAGGACTTTTCACCATCAAGCTTGGAAAGTGGACACACTCTCATTCCTTCTCACAAAGGTGCTGCTGAAAGTCAGGATGGAGAGACCCCGAATGATACTCATTGCCCCAGACTGGCCACGCCAGCACTGGTACCCACTAATATGGCCCAGGGCCCACCATGGATTCTACCACAAATTACCCATATGCTCACACAGCAAAACAATCAGATTCTGCACAGTCAGCTCAAAACCTTGAACTTGGCTGCATGGCAAATCTCCTAAGCAACCAGCCAGCTCCTCCCTCACAAGCTGTTATGGATGTTATTCTGGAGGCCAGGAGGCCCAGCACCAGGAAAGCCTACTCAGACAAATGGAAAAGGTTTTGCGCCTGGAACCAAGCTAAAGGCCAAAATACCCTTCAGCCTGATATACCTCAGATTCTGCAATATTTAACTGAGATGTTACACAAAGGGCTTTCTTTTTCATCTATTAAAATCCACGCCTCAGCTATTTCAGCTCACTACAACACGGATCCTCCCTTATTTTCACATCCACTCCTAAGGCAGTTTCTCAGAGGGTCCAAAAACATTAGGCCTCCCAGGAGAGCACCAACACCTACTTGGGACCTCAACTTTGTTCTGGAAAAACTTACGCTACCTCCTTTTGAGCCAGCTTTCTCAGCTTACTTAAAATTTATATCATGGAAGACTGCCCTGCTGCTAGCAATTACTTCAGCGAGAAGAGTTTCAGAGCTTCCGACACTAATGGCAGTAGAGCCTTTCCTCATTTTTCATCAAGACAGAGTTTCTCTACGAACTAACCCCTCCTTTATGCCTAAGGTGGTATCCAGTGTGGCTCTAAATCAAACCATCCATTTACCCACCTTCTTTCCAAATCCCCAGAAAAAAGGAAAAAGACTCCTACATTTCTTGGACATTCACAGGCAGCTACGTTACTACTTGGATAAAACTAAGGTTTTCAGAAAATCTGACCAGCTTTTTGTATCCTATGCTACAGCATCACAAGGAAAGGCTATCTCAAAATAGACCATTTCCAAATGGATAGGACATTGCATACGTTTTTGCTACACCCACCATGGAAAACCAGTTCCTGCTAGCATAAGGCCCCACTCTACCAGGGCAGCAGCTACATCTACAGCCTACCTCAGGGGGGTGCCAACCAAGGATATTATGGAAGCTGCAACTTGGAGTTCAGTACACACCTTCACCAAACATTACCACTTTACTCTAAGACTAGAGCTGGCTTTGCCACTGCAGTTTTGCAGGGCCTTCTAGCCTCCTCTAACCCTGTTTGACTCCACCACCCGCCCTTAGCTTTGGGATTCTACCCAAGTGTGATGACTGCAGCAGGGTAACATGATGAACATAGTACAGTTTTGTACCTACCATAAATGTAGATGTTCGAGTGTATACCCTGCTGCAGTCCATGTTACCCTCCCTCCATCCCCTCTGAACTAGCTGAACTTATCTCTACCACTCTATCCTATACTACCTCTGTGGTGTATTTGCTTGTGCCCTAAGGGTTTTGTTTTATTTTTATATAGCTATGTGTGTGTGTGTGTGTGTGTGTGTGTGTGTGTGTGTGTGTGTGTATATGTATATGTATATGTATGTATATATATATATATATATATATATATATATATATATATATGTATGTATGTATATATATATATATATATATATATATATATATATATTGCCTACCTATTAGGGGCAGCTGACATCTGGGGCAAGAAAAACTGAAGAAAATGGTGTTGGATGCCTCTTGTATACCCCTGGCGCACTGATGTCAGGGAAGAAGCGACAGCAACCGACGCCGGACCAAGACCATGGAATTCAGGCCGACTGCGGGACCACCTGACAGCAGTATAACCCAAGTATGATGACTGCAGCAAGGGTATACACTCTAACATCTACATTTATGGTAGGTACAAAACTGTACTTTGTATTTCATTCATTTATGCTTCAGGTGGCAGGGATTTACCATTTCGAGTGAAGGCTCATTCTACCCGATCTGTCTGCATCTACAGCCTCAGGCCAGGTTGTCTATGGATATTTGTGCTGCGGCTACATGGGCATCTCCTCACACCTTTGTTACTCACTACAAGTTAGATTTGGTGTCCAGAGGCAGGTCTTCCTTTGGTTCCACAGTGCTCAGGAGTATTTTCCACTGTGCCTCCCAGGATTCAGGTGCTGGGGATGCTGTCCCATGGGTAAGAATGTAGGCGAGATTGGACTACATGACATCAAGACGTTATGTACTCACCATAACGTTCGATGTATGTAATCCATCTCGCCTCACATTCTTACTTACCCCCCCTCCTTCCCCCATCCTGGAGGACCTAGGGGGTTAGGTATGGTTTCAAATTCCTTTCTGGTTAGTATGGTCTTCCTTCTCTATATGTTGTGTGTGGAGAAGTGAATGATTAGCTCGCAGCAAACAAGGTCAGGGGAAAAGGAGCAGTGCAGCATGGGATGCCTTCTTAGCCCAGCCAATTGAAAGACTTCGAGCTAGAGTATGGCCGAGTTGGAGCCGAGGTTCAGATCCAAACCCACTGGTAAGAATGTGAGGTGAGATGGGCTGCATACATCGAATGTTATGGTGAGTACATAACTTCTTGTTACATAAGTAAATACAATTTTCCAGCTCCTTGGGACCCGAACCATGTTGTGGAGAAATTTTCTCCTTTAGAATCAACTTCTTCTGCCACTCTAAAATTCTGCAAATGTTAGTGACCCTTCAGCCAAAAGAGTTTGAGTTGTGTCTTCTCATTTTCTGATTTTTCATATGGACAGGGTGCTCCTAAGAATTAACCCTTTTATGCTTAAAGTTGTGTTGAAATTTTCTTGAATTCATCTATTAACTTATCTACTTTCTTCCCAGTCCTCAAAAAAGGAAGAATGAATTCTGCTTTTGCTAGATGTTTGTAATCTATTTAGATTCTGTCAGCGCTGGCTATCAGTTACATTTTATCTCTTGCCACAGTAAAAAGCTGGATTTCCCCATTTACAAACAAGCTGCCTCCAGATGAATTTCTTTGGCTGTCTGCCCCCCCCCCCCCCCCCCAAATCCTTCATTAACAACACATAGACCAGATCAAAGTTCATTCTAGAAGGGCTGTTGCTATTTTTAGGGTCTGGATTCAAAAGCATTTTAGAAGCAGCCACTTTGTATTCCAGTCACACCTTCACCAAGCACTATAAAATAGATGCAGTGTCCATGGCCATAACTAGTTTTGCTAGGACAATTCTTCAGGGGATGCTGGACTCCAGTTCCATGCCACAGCTGTCCTATTACATGATCTAAAAACTTTGAGACTCTGTCAGCAGTACTGCAATATTGATCATATGAAGAACATAATACAGTTATGTAAGAACGTTCAATGTCTAAATTGATCACTGTTGCAGTTTCTTCATGCACACCCTTACTTTTGGCCAAGGTGGACTTTCCTGCTCGTTCTTTGTCGACATGCATCTTCCTTAGCCTTTTTTTACCTCACTCACTTTTCTTGGGTAAGAAAGCTTTGAACTTTGTGCCGGTATGTCACTTGTGTGACAGCATGCTCTGTTGGGTGATGAAGGCAGATGTGCAGCATAAAAGGAAGGCATCAGTGCTTTAGTATACTGAATGGATGTAGTCTCCTTGGCAGGATACTTTCCATATTTCAGTAATACTGCAACAGTAATTAATTCAGATGTTTACTATTATGAGTAAGTCCTTACACAGTTGTACTTTTTTTTGTCTGTCAAAAACATAGATTCAGTTATAATATTTAATATGATGGATCACAGATAGCTTATTAATTGCAGTTTGATAGCAAGGTTATCCCACTATGAGGCAGAGCCATTTTATAAAAATGAGTTAAAGAAAAGCTGTGTTAAAATGTAACTTGGTTCAGTGTTGACATAACTTACCAGAACAGTTCCAAAGCAGGGTTTTTTTTCTGTATTTGTCTGTTTGTAATCAGACCTTGATCACCATGCTAAGGCTGTAAAGGGAAAACTCTGTACTGATCTGTGGGAGGCTCTTGTTGGTCTAGTGGCAGTGACACTGGCACAGTTTGCTTGGAGGTCTTGGGTTCCAGTCACAAATGGGAGCCAATATTCTTTCACTTTGATTTTAAGAGTACCAAATGAGATGAATTTCTCTGTATCTGTGTTTAATTTTATAACATTCTAGAAGGATAACTTATCCTTTTCATCATAGCATGGTTTATTTTAGCAGTTTGTATATTATTAGATGCAATATTTTTTCTTGTGGGGCATTTGTTAAATTTTTCAGATGTGTCTTGAGTATCCTTTGGAGATGGTTCAGTTCTGGTTCAAATGACATTTTGTATTCTATAGGATAGAGCTGCAACAAGGTCATTTGGTGCCCTGGACAATACATTGGGAGGAGGGCAGTAAACAGAAGCAGGACAAAAAAGTTCCCTCAGAGTAGACTACCAAAGTATAAAGTTTTGTAAAGCACAGAGTTATTTTCTACATATGTAGCAACCCTTTCCTGGATCAAACACTTTTTGTAAAAATAACAAAGCTGTGCTACCCAATCTACCCGAGCTAAACACTCTAGGGACCTTAACCTGACCACTACAGTAAACGGGACTTGGGGGGACAGATTTGCGTTCCAGATACCCCCCCTGCTCTGGAATAAGGTCCCCATATATCTGAGGCAGGGCTCCTCATTAGCGCTCTTCAAGAAGAATCTTGAGTGGATGGGGAACACCCTGGGAATCACTTCTGTGGCCCTGCTCAACAGAAGCACAGGTAACTAAGTCACATGGGAGGCGCAAGCTGAAACATTTTGGCTAGGCTTATTTATGCCCTAGGGCCAATAGCCTAGTACCTACCTATGAACCTATGCTAGTTCCTTAATGGACTTACCCAACCACAATCATAGGTTCACAGGATGATACTAGGCTATTGGCCCGGAGGCCATATAAGCCTAGCCAAGAATTTTGCCCATGTTAGTCAGCACCTATTTCCCCTGTCCAGCAGGGACATAGGTGGGATCCCGGGGATGTATTTTCTGTTTTACATTCAGTCGTCCAGGTTCCTCTTACAGAGGGCTAGACAGGTACTCTGCTTGACCTGGAGAAGGGAGTCTATTCCACAGATGGGGGAGTCTTTGGGATACAAATCTGTCCCACCAACAAGTTCTGTTAATTTCACAGACCAAATTGAGGCCTTGGGTGTGGGTTGCACAAATGGAGTTTGACTTACGGATATGCAGCAACTCCATCAAGGCTGGGTCTGAGATGGCCTTGTATGCCAGACACAGGTCACTCTGAGCAGTCTGTACAAGACTGAGTAGAGGGACAGGGCTTTTAGCCTATCTGTATAGGATAAGTGTTTGAGATCCTGGATTTTCCTGGTCAGGAACTTGTGTGGTCTGTCCAGCTGCTGCATGTGCTTGGCAAGGGTGCATTGTACTCGATAATGAGTTTGATAATAGAGGAGTTACAGGGATGTTATGACAACCTTGTTCTTGGATGAAATACCCTTATTTATGAAGTTAGCCAAGTAGAAAGCCTTCCGTACAACAGAGGCAGCATAGTGGTCAAAAGTCAGGTTGCTATCGACCTGGGTGCCCAAGTCCCTCACGACTGATTGATTGCATGCTTAGTACATTGTTGTCAATGTGATGATTAGTGGCGATGCCATTTTCCCCCAAAGGGGATAATGACGCAGTTCATGGCATTCAGTTTGAGGCCATGCTTCTGGCACCAGTCATTAGTTTAAGTAAAACACTCTTGGAGGATGTTGACATCATTAGGGGAATTTAAGACTGCACCCAGCTTGCAGACATCTGTAAACTTGGTCAGCCACAGACCACCGGTTTTGGCTTGCACCTCAGAAAAATATATCCCAAACAGTAGAGGCCAAAGACTGATCCTTGGTGTACACTGCTCATTACGGGTCTACTACTAGAGGGTGGCTTCCCTTATTTTGAGTGAGTGGGTGCCATCAGTGAGCCATTTAGCTACCCATCTGGTAACGTATGGGTTGATGTCTAGCTGGGAGAATTTATCTATTGTGCCTGAGTGGGGAATAGTATCGAAGGTTTTGGCTAGGTCAAGGTAGGTGGTGTGCACAGTCTTCCCCTCGTCCATGGCTTTATCTGTTTTGAAGAAGTCGACCAGGTTTAACAGGCATGATCTCACTTTGACAAAACCAAATTGTGTGGGGTTGAGCATTTGGAGTTTGCCAATGTCCTTTATAAGGTCCATGATAATGCTTTCCATTGCCATGCAGATCAGGCTGGTTAGGCTAATGGGCCTATAATTGCCTGGGTCAGTGAACACTCCACCTTTGTGTAGAGAGATGACAGTGGCTGTCCTCCATTCAGCTGGGACGAAGCCGGTGCTCAAGCTTTGGTTGAATAGGCTGCTTAATGGAGCTGAGAGCTCATGCCTGAGTTCATGTAGGATACAGGCGGGATGTTATCGTGCCCTGGCCAGGCACACACTGGAAAGATAAGATTGGTGCCATTGGTGCTCTCTAGTGACTGCAGAAAAAACTTCTCACAGCTGGAGCTCCACCCTACGCATAACTCTGTTCCTGCTGTCTTGTCCCGGTCTCATTCCCACCATTTAGGCAACATTATCCCCGATCAGCATGAGGATTTCTGAGTGTTTTATAGCTTTGTGGTGTAGCTAAATACTATTTGTTAACATGTATTTCATAGTTAGCTGTTGGTGTGTTTTGCTAACATCTCCAACACTTTACTTTTGATTTTTTTCTCTCTCTAATCTTTCACCTCCATCCTCCTTCCTTACCTGGTCAGTTCTTGAGCCATTGGGCCATTTGCTCAAATTTATTTTCTTCCCTTTCCTTGAGGTACAGGGGTGTTGAGCTTCTTTATAGCTCAGTCAATTCTATTTGTTGACACTATTCTAAGCTAGAACTTGTACTAATGGCAAGTAGGAAAACCAGGATTTAAGGACTATGGACAAGAAGGGTAAGCCAGTTTTTAAGAAGTGCATGTCCTAGCAGCTGCCCCATATGTTAGAATTTCAGTTCCAGAACTCTGTAGAATGTCAAAAGTTGTTTGTTAAAAGCTTAATTCTACAGGACTGCTCCAACCATGTCCTCTGCACATTAGTCAGAAAAAAAGAAAAGAAAAGCACCTGCTAAGACTCCTAGAGTTTTCTCCAGCTGCTTTTGGTGAAATTGTGAGAGAGCACACCTCCAAAACCACCACCTCACAGGCAAGTCTCTCTCAGGTATTTTTGAGCACTCCACCCACAGAAGGGGCTGTGGTAACTTTTCATCCAAAAAGGAGCAATCCTGGTTGGTCTTGTCAAGACCACCCTTGTTGGCCTCTGCTATGTCCTGTAGATCTCTCTAAAGTCCAATCCAGCTTGATTGGTGCAACATGATGTTGGCCATTAAGGCTAAAGTTTGCTACAGTATTGTCTTGGCCCAGACAGTTCTTGTCATGGACCAAGCCATTCCACAGGTCTTTCCTGCTTCTGTTCCCTCTCCAGGCCTGGTTTCATTAGTGCCAGCAAAGGAGTTTGCACTATCTGGCATGTCTGGCCCTTCAGCAATAATGAACCTCATGTCTCCTGTGCTGATGGTTTTGGCACCAGTAACATTGTCATGCCCTTTGGCATCAACTAGGACTCAGGAGATTGGTGGTGTCTTGACTGCGAGAGGGTTAGAACCAATGGCTTTGGTGCCATTCTCATTTAAGCTCCCTGCTTTTGCCTCAGTGCCTGAAGATGCCTAATTTGGCTTGGGTTCTAAACTCTTCAGCATCGAGGGGCCAATAAGGACCAATCTGTTTTATCACAGGACCTGACCTTGTCAGAGGATTTTGGGTTTGCATAGTTCAGTGGATAGCTCTGTGCTGAAGGGAGTTATTCATAACTCTGTTGGGGCAAAGGGCTTCTTGTTGATTTCATTGTGGTGGCTATGCCTATGAAAGAGGACATCCTGGAGGACACCCAAGCCATTCATCTTCCTAACAAGGATTAGAGGATGACTGATATACTGGATGCATATACATGCTTCTGCAGCCTGTTTTGAGAGCTGTAAACTACATGGTGCATTTGATTCCTCTTCCAAGAGAGATCGATCTGACAAAAAGCATTAAAAAATCTGAAACATGTGCCAGCTGGAGAGTTAGGGTTTCATGTGGATTACCAGGTGATCACCATGAATAACATTTCTTTCTCTATTAATCTTTTATGTAATGTGATGGCTAGATCAGCCAGAACCACACGGTTGAGTCTAATTATGACAAGATGAGCCTGGTTGTGACTTAAGATATCCCAACCACTACAAAAACGGCCTATGCTAATGCCCCCTTTAATGGCTCTTTGCTGTTTGGGCAGAAAAGTTAGATTGTATGAATGTGAGAAGGAAGTTAATACCCTCAGTGCTATTTGGGTAAGGTATTTGCCCCACAAAGGACCTTTCAGCAGAATCAAATGAGGGTTAAGAACTTGTAGTTTTGCTGATTGACCCAGGCATTTATAGGCCCATCAGCCTAACTAGCCTGATCTTCAAGGCCATGTAACTCATTATCATGGACCTTATAAACAAGGACATTGGCAACCTCCAAATTCTCGACCCCACACCATTTGGTTTTGTCAGTGAGCTCATGCCTGTTGTCTTCAAAACAGTTAAAGACATGGACAAGGGGAAGACTGCACACCATCTACCTTGACCTAGCCAAAGCCTTCTACACTATTCCCCACTCTGGCACAATAGATAAACTCTCCACGCTAGACATTAACCCTTATGTTACCATATGGGTAGCTAACTGGCTCACTGATGGAACCCACTCACTCAAAATAAGGGAAGCCACCGCTAGTAGTAGACCCATAATGAGCGGTGTACCCCAAGGGTCGGTCTTGGGCCTCTACTGTTTGGGAGGCTGTTGGGGCAGAGGGGAATCTATCTGGACACCACCCTATAGAGAGAGGTGGTCCTGTTATCCAGGGTAGTGGCAAATCCTTTCAAGGCTTTCTTCACTATGGAACCTGAAGGTTTATCCAGCAGTTTGAGGACATCTCTTTATACTCCGAGTGAATGGCTATCATCACTAAGGACTCCTAGGTAAGGAGAATCCAGAAAGGACTACATTCCTTTTTGGCAAAACCCTTAATTCAGTGTTTCTGACCACCTCCAGTACCACCCAACAAAGGGAAAGCAGCATTAAGAGGCTCAGCTTCTCCTTCAGAAAAGAGCATTCCAAGTGGTCCCACCAAACTAGAGGAACTGGATTTTGCTCCAGATTCTTTACCGGAAGACCAAGGATCTCGGTTCGATCCTAGGTCTCATTTGGTGCAATCAGTTTGTTAAAGGTGACTTTCTGAATGGTAATGGTGCAGTCCATCCTGCCATGCCTTCAGGCAGGGGATTAGCTGTGCTGTCTAGGTTTTCAGGATCTGTACCTACATGTAAAAAGTGGAAAAAGCATCAGATTCCACTGCTTCCAGGTAAGAACCAACCCATTATCCATTCAGAACATTGCCATTTTGTCTCACCACAGCCCCCTGGGTGTTCACCAAATGCATGGTTCCAATTACAGCTCACATGCGACTCATAGGAGTATGTATCTTTCTGTACCTTCTAGTAGCCTCATCAGTGGATCAACTGGTGGTAGCAAGACAATAGCTCTAATTATGGCTGTCTTTGTAATTAAGTGAATGTGGACAAATCGCAGCTAGAACCCTCACAGGTTTTCTTTCATTGGATATCTTGGTAACTGCAGGCAGTTAGTTCTTCCACAGGAGTAGATGTCAATGATCACAAAGGTGGCTTCCCTGTTGTAGCACAATTGACGTCTGGAAGTTCATATTAGTTTTTTAGGCCTTAGAGCAACGTCTGTTCAGACGGTTCCCAAAACTAGACTCAATATGAGGATCCTACAGTGAAACGGAGCTTAAGCTAGTGGTTGATTCCAGCTAACATTTCCAGAGGACCCCTCCAAACCCGTATCACTCGCACCCGTTACCATGGATGTCTGCCCTGGGTGTGGGAGTGGGGCAATTTATGGGCATGAGTGTTGAAGGTTCATAAACTGCGGTGGAGGCCTCCCTCCATATTCGTTGCACTTGAGATGAGAGCCATCCTAGCATTGCAAGCATTTAAAAATTAACTCCCTTGGGGTGCAGTCTCCATATAATTGGGCAACATGGCATTTGTGTGGTACTGGAACACGCAAGGAGAGGAACTAAGTCTCTTAGCCCTTGTGTGTAGAAGCAGTGAGAGTATGGGAATAGGCCTTGACCTCACAATGTTTTCTGATTGCAGTTTGTATAATAGTCTTCCAGCATGACTGCAGACAAGCTCAGCAGGTATACTTGTTTCTCCATAAGTGGTCCCAGGACATTAAGGTACTATGCAGCATATTTGGCAAATGGCGACACTTTGCTAGAACCTATTTGCTTCACCATTCAACACCAAATATCCCAAGTTCCCCAACAAAATATATCAGGAGGGACAGCCACCCAGGAATGCACTGTCCCACAATTAGTCCCCCTGGGTCTCCCGTATTTCTGCCCTCCTGTGCCCCTCATACCAAGACTACTACAGAATGCCAGGGATTGCAAGACTCATCTCATTCTCATAACACCCTTTCGGCCTCAGTAGACTTGATTCCCCTCACTGCAGCCTCACCTGAAGGAGAAAAGCATTCTCCTACCACAAAGTTCCAGTGTGGTAACACCCATGCAGCTAGCCTTGCAGACATATTCAGTCCCTTAATTTTTAGCTGCTGGATTCTCCAGTTTCAGTAATGACCAGGAACTATCTTTTCCTCCCCAGATGTGGTTGAGCTAATTAGAAAGATCTACAAGAGTAC